>NW_010159723.1:26492-32760 GCF_000695765.1 Mesitornis unicolor
GGCAGTTGTTCTTAATGAAATTAAAAGGATGTCTTTTCTAGGACTTGAAAGTTCCAATGAGTAATTCTCCAATGGTTACAGTGTAGTTAGAGGCTGTAGTAAAAATTACTTTCAGATTATCTCAGAAGTTCCCACTGTAGTATTGAACTCTTGCGTATACCTTGGGGTCCACAAGCAAAAGTGACAAGCATTGAAAATTGTGTAGCTGAAAAGCTTTAGCGTGGACAGAGTCATTGTATCAAAGAATGCACATTTCTAACCCAGTAGTTCTTTTTGCTGTTTCTTTGTAGGTTGTCAAGATATTGCGGATGAATTTAGAGCACAAGAAATTGATGGACAAGCTCTCCTCTTGTTGAAGGAGGATCACCTTATGAGTGCAATGAATATTAAGCTTGGACCTGCATTGAAAATCTGTGCACGTATCAATTCATTGAAAGAATCCTAGGACGTGAACGTGAAGGTTTAAACGACAGTTTCTCAGTGACAGAACCGACAGTAATATGCCAACATCTTCACTGTGGCATGAGTGGTACTGTGATGTTTTGTTAAATATATGGGGTTTTCCCCACATAAAAACTTAAAAATGTTCCTTTGGTTATACCAAGTAGTCCTCTGTAGTTTCCAACAATTAATAGGTTCATGGTAAAGCCTGACTGATGCTTTGAGTTGAAGTGGGAGTTCATGGAAAAACATGTCAAGTGAATGCTGTGATAGGCTAAATATTCCCCAAATTGTACTTTATCTTGAAGGTTTAACACCCCAGTACTCATCCCAGTTTAAACACCATTTAAATTGTGTTGCTGTATTCTGAAAGATTTTTCCCACATACAGCAGTTTTTGAGCTGAAATAACACAAGTGTCCACAGACCCCGTGGAAGCACTAATAACAGTAAAATGCTATGCATTTAGTTATGCTCTCTGAGTTTCTTCTAGTTTTGAGCAAATTATTTGTAAGGGGTAGGTTGGCAGCCTGTTTTTCTTGTGTAGGCCTGCCCTCATCTCTGCCACTGTAGTATTTTCTTGAAGTCTGGAAATACTATAAACCATGTAGACATCTCATCAAAATCCTCATCATCAGGCTACTGAAATGCAATGGCATGGCACTTGCCAGAGACAACTGAAGCACATGTTACTTTACTCTTTGTATGCTGCTATGCACTAAGAGGGCATTAAGTTGTTAAGTTTGTAGTTTTGCATGCTGCTAGTTCAACTAGACCAGCAGTTCTCAAATAGGGGTTCAGAGTGGATCCTGAGAAGGTGTGAGGACACTCGGTTCAGGTTCCAAAATGCTTAGGCATGAGGGGCTGAAAACTGCAGCCAGAACTAGCTCGTGTTGAGGCAAGTGTACTTTAAAGACTGGAGGTAGAGAAGGGATGGCATAGCTCAGATGCTCTTGTTCTTGATACCTCTTCTAACTTGTCTTTCCCTGTAGCGCATTCTCATTGCCTCACTGGAAGCTTCCAAGCACCTTTTATTTGTCCGCTGGCTAGCGTGAGCTGGGCTTGCAGTAGTCTGAGCAAGGAGCATGGCAAGTTGCTCGATGAGGTCCCTTCAGAGCAATGTGTAGGAGCAGCCTCTGCTGCAGTGAGGGAGCCTGGAGCTGCAGGTGTGCAGGAAGAGTGCCACCACTGGGCAGCTCTGGGAGAAATGCCATGGGGATCCTCTTTGTCCCTGTGGCAGGAGACTTTTACTTGGATGCTGCAGACCCTGGAAGTGGGATTTTCATGTATCCCTTCATCTCCCATCTTGCACTCTGTGCAACAAATATGTGTTTTCCCAGTTACTGACGCTCTCAGAAGCCACTCGGGCTCTGAGGCAGCAGCGCCTTCTCAGCCTTTGCTTCCCCCTCGCCAGTGTACAGATGTTCGTGGATGTATTTTGTACCTTCTGTTCCTTCCCTTTTGCAGCTCCACTCTGTTTATGTACAGACCTAGATCCCTAAGCTCTTGTACAGGGAAAGAGTATCTGTGCTGATAGAGTAGTTGTGTATATTTGAATTACATATGTGTATGTGTTTGCAAATAATGTATTTTGTATTTTACACAAATTAATGCATAATATATGATTGTGTAGGGACATACTCAGAGGGACCCTGAAGTATTCCTGAAAAGAAGGCGAACTGATCTAAAGTTTGAGAACTGCTGACCTAGATCAAAAGGAGTCAATGTGCATACACTGTCTGAAAGGAAGGCTTATGGCAGGTAGATTAATATGTGTATTATTTAATTGATGACTTTAAATTGGGATTACAGAAAAATCTGTGCTTAATTTTCCTTTAATTAGACTATTGCTTTGTTTCTATTAACAGACTTTCAACCATTATCTTCCAGAGATCAACATTAGAATCATTGGTTTTAATTACAACTGTTTGAGCTTGCTAATAGCAGGTGTTATTCATATTTTTATTAACCACTGAAGCTCCAGGTTAGGACAACCCGTTGCTGTTACATGCTAGTACGTGGTGAGAGCCCAAATCCAAATGGCACCAAAGGCTTTAGAGAATTAATTGATGTCTGTGTTTGTTTTGGAGGGAAGTTGCTCAGCACTTTCTAATTTGTTTTTTCTGTCTTCAGTTACTGTTGTCAAATAAACTTCTTAGTTGAAGGTTGAACGTTTGGCAATGTTCATTTGAAAGATTTTCAAATGATGGAGACAGCAGGTTCCCAGTTGTAGCATTTCTGTAAGATACACTGTGTAGCATACCTGTAACATAAGTTCTAAAGGATGCGTTCTGTTTTGATGAGCTAATTGAAGACTAAAGAGATCTTGATATTTATCCTTTGGCTTTTGTCTTAAAGTTTTATTATTTTTATACGAAAATTTTACTGGCTAATTTTTAATCTGTCCTCTGATTGTACTGTTCTTTGGCAACGTAAAAAGTAGGTATACATAAATGTGATTTGATAATGGCTTAAGGCATATTTGAAAATGTAGACTTACGTTATGAGTCTTACTTAGACCTGCAGTTAATCACAGTGTTGTTACATGCATGAGAATTTCACGGTTGTTTTGATTTTGCCTTATTAGACAGCTTTCAGGAGAACTTCTACAGCTCATGTTTGTATATGACTCTCGGACATAATCAGTGACAGATGCCAGGAGCTGAGTAGACCTGATTAATGCACATCTGTTCTGGTTCTTCTGGTACGCTGCATTGTCTGTGGTTTTGGGAGAGCCGCAGATAGTGAGTTATGCTTTAAATATTCATGAATACAGCAACTAAGAATGTGGGCCTTATGCCTATTGGAAGTTTCTTCACCTTCACTGGTTTTGGTATTAAGCGGGAACTTAAAAGCAGACACAGCTATACTAACCTACACTGATAGAAGTGCACATGTATTGGATTGTTTGCCAGGATAGCTGTGTCAATAACGTCAGTTTAAAAAAAAATCACACCTGTACATGAAAGTAGGCTGGAAAATGCCCAAGTGCAACTAAAGTCTACTTCAGAAGCTTTTGAATTTACTCAAAAAAGCAATACAATACTTTGAGTAATGTTCCTCCAGAACCATTTTGCATACCTATCACTTCTTTCTGGTCAGATCAGTGAGGTTTCCCAGGCTTACACTACCACTTTCCATGGCTTCCCATACAAATTAAGCTGGACCTTCTTGCAAAAAAGGAACTATTGCAGATTTTAGTTGACTGGTTTTTAACACTTGCTCGCGCTGGATGTTTCTACAAGAAATCCTTTTCATTGTCTTTATTTCCTGGGATTTTGTATTCTTTATTCAGATTGCTGCTGTTGTGGGCTACATCTCTGTAAACCCTGCAATATTTCAATTCCTATAGAAAGGAAGACAGGACACTGTAGCATGTTAGCTCAAAAGGGAGGTATGTTGGATTACTTTTTCGTTTCCTTTTTCTCCACTGGTCTTTATCCTACCCTACTCCTTTAATGCAAACTGCAGCATTAGCTCAGGGTAAAACTCTTGCAGAGCACTGGGCTGAATGTAACTGAAGATTTTTTCCAGTGGAATCTTAACTATTACACTTCTTTCAGCTTCAGAATTTATTTGGGGTTTTAAAGAAATGCACCTGGATGGTCAAAATGGGTGTGCAGATTCCCCTGTTTAATCTGGCTCATGTCACTGAGCGGCCTTGCTTTGCAGCAGGACCAGGGAACTCCAGCGAGGAAGCTCAGCCACCTCCACTGACAAAAGTGCTCTGGGAGCTTTGGGCTGAGCCTTGTTCAGAAACAAGCGTTGCAAATTAAATGCTGTCTTCTCCCAGCCAACCCCATTGCCTCACATTTGGCACATTCGTAAGACTTCATCACCTTGCTTATGCAGAGAATGAAAAATACCCATCTTGTCAAGTTAAACTCTCAGTTGGCTTGGATTACCAGACAATGTTTGAAGGGTTTTTAAACAGACTGCATTGTAAAGCCATTGTTTACCCATTAATCCATCAGCTTTTTATTTCCAGAAATGAAGCTCTGGATGGAGGATAAAACCTTTGCTAGATTTGTGTCAATGAGGTATCTCAAAAAGAACGTTCATGTCCTGCAAGCATCCATTTCCTCATTCTTTCCTATGAAAGCAGGTATCTTCCCCCTGACTTCTTTTTGGACAAATCTCAAGCAGGAATCCAGGCTTTTGGACAGAACAGATGGAGTCCATCATGACTGCAAATGTGGCAGCAAGAGGAAAGAAAAGGGATAAAAATAAGTATTTGAGCAGGTTCAGGACAGCTTTTGGATCACTTCTTTATCTCTGCCTTAGCTCTAAGGAAATGTTCAGGTATAAAACCATTTTTTAACTGTAGCTTGAACACAGGTTTATGTAGTGAAACTTTCTGGACGTAGATTGTCACTGCCTGGCATAAAACTAATGCCTACTTCAGATGACTGCTCTCATTTTAGTATCACAGTATCAATGCAGGGACTTACAGCTCAGTAGCTTAAGAAATTTCTTGCACATTAACAAATGTGTAGCTGTAAGTGATCAAAGAATTCCATGACAACTGTACTGACTCTAGGTTTTGCAAATAATTAGACATCCACATAATTTATAACATGAGTAGTTCTTCTGATTTGCCTTGAAACTGTTCAGACTAAAATTAAGCATGTGTAAAGCTTGCAGGGTTATTTTCTTAGCAGTATTGCATAGAGATTTCCTGTTAGCATGTCTTTAGATATAGAGTTGTCACTCACTAGACTTCTACTCATCAGTTGTTCTAGGCTGCAGATGATGACTTTGCAAAAGAATCAATCTAGGTTACTTTTTATTAACATTCACCCAAATTGAGATGGAGAGAAACTAACATTTTAAAGTGTTTTATTTTATGTGTACTGTTCTTATAGAATGCTGAGTGGAACAGGTATAAACAGAGCTATAAATGCGTAATTTCAATGTAAGGTGTTAATAATTGCTCCTAGTGAATTTATTTTTAAGTCACTCTTGTACTGTGAGCTGTAGTTTCAGGCAGGAAATACTGTGAGGAGAAAGAAATTTAAACTCATGTAATCCTTAGTTCATTTAAGCAAGCCTAAAATAAGTTCATTTTAAAGGAATTTGCCTTTCATTGTGGGAATTTATTTGGACCCTATTGGTTCTATGTAGTCATAGCCACTTGATGGCTTTGCAAGTAATGACATTTTTAAAAGAGATGGTAATTATGATACAGACAAGTGCCTGCTGTGTAGATGCTACATCTAATTTCTTTTTCAGAAAGCTGTTCCTAATGTAGGCAGAGCTGATGGACAGCCTGTGCATCGCCTGCAGTCAGAGCCTGGGATGTAGATTGAATGGAAAAGCAGTTAGTGCACATTATCACAATCCATATGAACCAGGCTGATGTATTTTTACCATCCTCATAACTTTGGAGGAACTCTGTTGCATACCATCTCCTTCTCCCTAGAGATTTCTAAATGTGCTTTTTGCCCTGTCGGGTGTCAGCTGTGTTGGCTGGAGCATTTTGTGTCCTACTCATCCGCTGAGTCTCACCGTCAGCACGTCCACGTCTATTGAAGGCCCCGTCCTAAGCTGCTGTGTAGGTTTCTGTAACCTCCTCATGAAAGCCCATACGCACCTGCTCGTTCACTTGAGGGCTGTACGTATTGTTTACTGATCTCTTAGAGCTACATGGAAGGACAAAACAAAATTCAGAGTTCTGAATATGCTTGTAGTTGAAGGTATGTAGTAAATCTGTAGTCCAGCTTTTGTAGCCATTGATCTAATATTTCCGAAGCACAGTTTTGGGAGTCAGTGTTACGAACAGAATTCAAGTTAAAAAATGTTTAACTTCAGTGTGTATTAGCTTCCTG
>NW_010159723.1:32791-39052 GCF_000695765.1 Mesitornis unicolor
TCCAAAATTACTGTGTACGATAAGGAGCTAGAAAAAATGAAATCTAAAGACATTTTTCCATCTAGAAGGAATGGGAATTTGAGCACAATTGTACATTCATAGAATAGTGAACATAAATATCATTTAAGTGCAATACATAACACTTTTAAGGAGCATTTTAATTGTGCATAAAAAGCACTGTATTGTTACGTAGAGGTGTTGAAAGGCTTACAGTGTTCTTCATAGGTACTAAACCAGGGTATCCTTGCTGGTTATGGGATTAGGTAGAAGCACAAATGTAAGTGATTCATGAGGCACAGCGGGTTTTTGTTCTCCTCCATACCTGGCTGGCGCGCTGGTAGCCGGGACGTTGCCATCCTCTGGAGCTTTTTGCCAAGGTGCCGTTTGAAAGAGCAATGAAATACTCTGCACACCCAGCTTCCTTTTTAAATAGTCTTTGTGTTATGGCATTAGCAAACCAGTAGTGACGAGGAAAGATGTCTCTGAAGAATGAAGAGTTGTATTAATGAGTGCCAAATATTTCTATTTAGAATTGAAAGCACATAGAATATCTCATTAAAATCAATGTTGATTTTTAAGGTATTCATGAGGAAAGTACAGAAGTTTCTCATAAAGGGTTAATGCTTTAGCCACTGTTACCATTAATATAAAATAATCCTTTAAGAATTAAAGACTGTGAAGTATTGGAAGGGTGTAAGGCCATTGGTTGCTGGCACGGCACAAGATGGACAGAGGAGATACAGCAGTGGTTGTCTGTATTTCTTACTGTTTTGGGTATTATCACCTTCCTGGTGTAGCTTTGCTTCTCTTTCCATCTGGCAATGAAACTGCAATCCTGCTCTGCAGGGTCATGGTTTATGGTTACCTGGCTGGGCTCGAGGTTCAATGCTAGGACTTCCCAGAAGCACCAGAGAACAGAAAATGCACAGAGGGAGGAAAAGACATCGTCTGTCAGGAGGGCAATTGGATAAAAATCACAACTGGTATTTCCCTCCATAAAAAGTCAGGGATAAAGTGGGCTTACAGAGAGAGCTGCTATTAGTGTACTCTAAAATAGTTACTCATCAGCAGGCTCAGAGACCACAGTTGGATTCTGTGGGAAGGCCTGCATTGCCACTGCTGTCTGCTCGGTGGGAGTAGCGACAGCCTAAAGGTTGATGTTCTTTGGCACTTTTCCCCAAAGAGTATGGAAGGTTGAGTTGGACAGTGATAGTGATACAACGTCAGTACATTAATAGTTGCTTTGGCTGCGTGTTGTGGCTTCCCTGTAAAACATAGTATTTTAAAAGCTTAAAATGGCTTTAGAAACACTGCAGGAACTACGGGAATTCTGTCATGTTGGGGTAACTGGGGTTGTGTAAACTTTAATTAGGGGCTGAGAAGCTGAACCACACTGATAAATAAAATACATCAGCAGCCTTTACCCAACTTCTTGCAGTTCCAGTTCTGTACGTTAATGAGTCAGAAGGGTGAGACCATGCAAAGCAGAAGCATCTGAAATGTACTTGAAAATAACGTTGCCTTCATCTGGTGTTAAATGAACTTTAACGTAGGAATTTTCCCTTGCCTGCTGAGTTTCTAGGGATTAGTTCTTTCATGATATTCTGAAATGCCTGGTGCATTGCTATATTTGAGATATTTGCTGGTTTTTAAATGGAATTAGGTTTTGTAAATATTTTGTCAACCCCCTTTCAGTGGGTGTCCAATTTATATGAAACTTGAAGAAACGCTGTTGTCAAAAAAAAAAAGGTGTTTGGACATGGTTTATCCTGTAGCATCTCAAGCGCTAAACAGCAATTATCACTTGAGAGAGCACGGAGTGGTTGCTTAAGGTTGTTCTTCAAGTGTTTTCCTACTTTTCACATGGAAGTAGAATTTCCTCCAAATCCATTTTCCAGCATAAAGGATGAAATAATTTTTGGTGCCAAACACTTCAATCTCTGTTGCTAAGCATTGCCTCCTCTTATTGCACTAGTTTTAAAATTCAGCTGTTGATCACTTACTGCCCTTTAGATGGCCTTCTTAACAGATTTTCCCCAAATAATTTTCTGCTGTTTAAAAACGCTCGTGTCCTTTTGATTACATCACTGAAACCTCAAAGAAATCTACCATAGACTGCGGCTGAGGGAAGCACTGTGGGGTGAAGTAATAAATCAGAATGATAATTGGACTTTGATGTGTTGCAGGAATGTAAGATTGCTGTATGATTGAGATGTGATCGTGTATTCTTATAGAATGATATACTGGAATATCCTTTTATAAGATTCTTTAGCCCATGTAGCATTAAATTCTGCAATTACATCTATGTCTATAATTGATATATAATGATGTAAATGATAACCCAAAATTTAAATTTTACAGTTGAAGAGCACACAGTGAACTATGTAAAAACATGATCTTCACTTTGTGAATAATTTTTTTAAAAAAGCACTTTCCTATTACCAACAAGCATGTGAAGGAATTTTACATTCTCTCATTTGTTATGATCTGTAGAAGTGAAACTTCTTTAATCTGTCTGTTAATGGGTAAATTCATCATACAAATGCTGAAACAAAGCACCTTATACTATGCTGCTTAAACTTGCTTGTAATTGCACCTTTTGTTATCTGCAGACTTTTCTTAATGAGTATTCTTGTGTGATATCATTGTTCCCTGTGGGTCTGAGTGAATGATTAACCAACCTACAGCATCATTTACTTATATAGTTTCTATTTCAATACAGCATTGTATTGTGAGTTCAGTGTTTCAGAAATAAATGCTACTTCCATTTGTCAGCTCTGGTTGTGTATCATTTATTTCTCTTCTACAAAATTAAATCAAGACCTTCAAAAAACTAAGAATTTGAAATTTAAGAGTATTTTTGCTAGAAGCCGGACTAATTCTTCCCCTAGGGAAGCAATCCCTCTTCAAATTTAACTGTTTTAATTCTGAAGTAATTTTGGCTTCAAAATAAATTTTAATTTAAGCCATTCTTTAACTTTGGGCATGTATTTAAGTATAGCAACTAATCCTGTTGCTTATTGCTCTGACAGTAATTATGTAATTGTTAATATGTACATATATACATTAGAGGAGCAGTAGCAAAGAAAAATATCAACACCTTTTCAGTAGTTGTGGAAGTTTTACATACTGTACTATTTTTGTGCTATGTAAACAAAGTTTATATTTCTGTAAGAGCTGTAGCCTTATATTAACTAAAACAACTTATTAAACAGACAACAGCCCTTAACTTAAGCTGACAAAAAGCCACACTTTAACAAGAAAATACACTTCAAAAAAATCCCAGAAGTACCTTTGACAGTATGTCACACAGGTACAGAACGGGTAAACGCGTTCCAGCTTTTAAGAGGACGTTATTGCATTTTGTACTCCAAAACCTGAGATCATTCCATTTAAAGCAAGTGTAAAATTCCAGTCAAAGTTTAACTGAAAACTTCTTTTATATGAGAAACAGTCTTTTCTTAAACCCGTACTTTGAAGTTAAATTCTCTGAACTGGCAGGTGCCCACTGGTTCCCAGTGTGGAAGTGGACAGTGTCCCACGCTCTGGTGCAAGATCCATGACGATATTGGCAGATGTTGGACTCTCTTCCATGGGTTGCAGCTCTGGAGATGCTTCCGTGTACTATCTAAGGACACGGTCAGAGTACGCACTTCTGTTGCACAGCACTTAGATGCAGTCTTTTCAGTCAGCAGCTCATTAACAGATGACAATTACTGTGCCTGGCTTATCAGCTGGCTCTGTGCTTTCATTGTTAAATGGCATAAAGCAGAATTTCCAGCTGACAAATGGATCTGTAGACCACATCTCCTCTGTCAATTCAACATTGTGACATCGACACCAGTACGCCACTGCAATGAGAAAGCTGTTGATGAAGTACAGCCAGGGGACGTTCATCTCCACGTAGGCTGGAATCCGAGCACCAAGACACAAAATGGTAATTTGAAGAAGAACAAAAGGTGCCCAAGTGCCAAGAAAAGAGATGAGGAGTCTGGTCAGGAGCTGCCACTTAAAGCAAGGGCCGTTGTGGTTAGACACACAGGAGAACATCAGAACAGGGTGACTGGAGAAGGAAATTACCCGGACAGACAGCAGCATGGCTAGAACTTCATTCCGACAAACCACAAGAGCCGTGCATATCAGCAGCACCATGGCACAAGAGATGGAGTAGCTCTGCATGCTGGCATAGACAGGACACTGATACGGAGAAAAACTGTTCTGAAATTCTAGTTCTTCATAGACAGCAGGAACTTTCAGAATACAGAAAAACCCTGAAATCCATATAACGACTACAGCAAACACATAAAGTAATCTTTGACCTCTTCTAGGAAATTGAGAGGTTTGAGCTATAGTTGTATAATAATCCAGACCAGCCACAAGATACACTGGGTAATGCAAAATACTGTAGGTAAGAGAAATTATCTGAGTGAGCAGGCAAATGTGGTATTTTGTAAATCGTACACCCCAGAGCGCAAAGTCCTCAAAATAGAAAATGAAAAATATAGTCAGCAGCAGTGTGAAATCAAGAAGTGCCAGTGAAACACAGAAGTATGCCATAAAACTAACTTTCACATTTTTTTGCTTAACTTGCAACATGAAGAAATCCAGGAACACTTTTCCAAGCATAATCAGGAGCAACATGCAGCTGATTTCAAGAGGTTGGTTGACCTGAGTGTAGTGGTACTGACCAGAACAATTTTCACAGAGCACAGCAGCCATCCTCCAATGGTATGAACCAGCAAAATAAATATTACAGGGCACAGTGCTTCATATCTGGAAAAAAAGAAAAGTTAGTAAAACTTTATTTCTGGGTACCTCTGCCAGTTAGTTAGTTCTCCATCATAGCAACTACCAAATTTACATCTGAATTTTTCCTACTCCTTATTTAAGAGTAAATAGCTTCACTAACACATCATTGTCAGGAAGCACCTAAATTTTATCTTCAAATTACATTCTCTCCAGAGTTAAAAGGTCAACACAGACCTAAGTTACTTTTCTAGCTCCTTTCCTAAGGAAAAGTTTAGGAAATAAGGTTTACTCTGTTCTTTTCCTTTAGAAAGCACAGGAGTCTTTCTGTCCAGAGAAAGATGGATATGGGCAGAGAGATGGATATTTCAGAGCTGCTACATATTTTTTTAGAAATCAGATAAGCACACAAGACAGAACTGATACGAAACACAGACGATGTTGCAGTATGGCCTCACAGTTCATTGCTCATGGACTTGATACAGAACTGAGACTGAGAAATACTCTGAAAGCAGAAAAAAGCATCACCCAAACTAATCCTTTTAGGGGCTAAAATCCTGGAACTCTGTGGCAATCCAAAGCACACATGCTTCATTAGTTGATTGGGGGTTTGTTCATCCTTTTGGCAATGCAAGTACTACAATGATACCTCAGAACAGCTGTTTTTCCTCAGTTTCCTTGATAACTCTTTTCCCTGTATTAATTCCTAAGGAAAATGAACACAGGATGGCTTTGTGTGTATCAGCAAGACATACTAGAAAAAGCTATATATACTTTCTTTCCTAAAGAAGCAGGATGGAGTTGGCATTCTCAGCGACAGCCAAGGAAAGCTGAGAAGCCAAGGCAGTTGTAACAAGGAATTGCCTCTTAGGATCTCTATTAACAGCTATTAACTTGTATTTAAATAGATACCTACATTTTTATTACCAGCTTGCCAGAGCTGGTGAACACTTGAGTGTCTCCTGAAAAGCAGAGAAAGAACAACTAGAAGCACTCGGCAGCGCAACTTGAGATGTATCCGCTGCACTTGGTTACTGCTTCAGTCTTCGTCTGCACAAGTACATTTAATCCTCTAAAACCTAACACATTTAACAGTACAACTTAAAATAACTTTCCGTGTGTATTTTGTCTTCATATACTGGATGCTGCACTTGTGTACGCTGAAAGGAGGAAACCTGAACGCAAAGCAGGGCTATGTGGGCGCTCAACCCCATTCGTACTCTTACAGTGCCAAACCACCCGTACACAGGTGAGCCCTTTCATCTGCTGGGCAAAGACGCGGGCAGAGCAGCAGAGCTCTGTTAAGCCCCGGCGGGCACACGGAACTTGTGCGCGCTGTCCCGGCGCCCTTCTGCCAGCAGCCGAGGGCTGTGGGCGCCTCCCCATCCATTGTCCCCGAGGGGTTTCCCGCTGGCCTCCACGGGCAGCCTCCGGCCCTCCCCACCCCAGCGGGTTTCTGTTCTTTGCGGGGCCCCGGCTCTCGCCGGGCTGCGGGAGGCGGCAGCTGGGGGGGGA
>NW_010159724.1:0-216 GCF_000695765.1 Mesitornis unicolor
GGTGCTGCATTGCAGGGGGAGACGGCTCCCCCCTCCTGCCAGGGAGGAAATCCCTCTATGAACCAGCCACCCTCGGGCAGGGGCTGTTCTGCGGGGAAGCGTGTCCCAGCGCTCGGGTTAGCGACGATCAGTGCCCGCCGTGCGGCTCTGCCCCGGCTCTGCCTGCGGAGCCGCGCTGCGGCTGGGCTGGCTTCCTCCTCCCGCAGCCCCCAAGCC
>NW_010159724.1:247-17309 GCF_000695765.1 Mesitornis unicolor
CCAGACCCAGCGCCGAGTGCTTGGCAGTTGCAGGGTTTGGTAGGGTGATGGCACTGTATCGACTTGCTTTGCATCCAGCCCTTTCTCCCTTGCTTTGTCCACTCTACATCCGTTATTCTTGCTTTATATGCTTCATGTAATTCGTCTTTAGCACGTACTTTTAGATGCATAACCGTTTTGTGACTGTTGCCAATAAAATGCACCTCACTGGAACAGTGTTTTTGGATTACTTCTAAAAAGCTGTCAAATTGCTTCCTCTCTTTTTTTTTTTAATTATTTCCTTTTCCTTCCCTGCATGTGTGGCATGGAGCTGCAAACTGAATATCCTCGGAGCGGTAATTCTTGTGACCTTGCAATATACAAGGGGCTGATGCTTTGTACTCAGCCTGGTACCTTCACAGTGATGCTGTCCCATTCTCTGCTGAGGGAGCTGCTGTGGTGCCTGAGTTGGGGCAGACATTGCTCTGGAAAGAAGATGAAGAGGCAGTGCTCAGTGTGGCACATTTGAGCAAGGAGTGCCTAAAATACTGGACCTGGTAAAGGGATGAGTATCCTCTGTGCAGCTGATACTTACAAGACTATTTTGGGTGAAGCATTTTAAACATGGTCTGGATCAGTCCAAATGAATGAATTTATCTGTAATATGCTGACAGTTGTCCTTAGGATGTAATCCCCAGCTCTTTACCCTCCACCCCCTCCACTTCGCAAGTGATCGTGTTAAAGCAAAGCCCACAGTGTAAGTTTTACTCCAACACTTCCTGTTACTCACAGGTAGCACTAGCAAATCAATCTCTTGCTTTGCAGGTCTATCACCACAAAGACCACAAAGTTTGCTTTTTTTTTTCCTGTTCTTTATGTTTTAAGCATACTCCACGACTCTGCTTTCACCCCTATTTACTCTCACCTACAGAGAAGTGCAAGTTAGCTTGCATGCTGCGCGTGTGGTCTTATATAGCATGCTGGCTTAAAGACTGGAAATGAAAGCTGGTTGTCTTAACCTCCCTACCAAATGTTACTGAGCATGACAAAAGATGATTTGTGTGGGTCTCCCTTCAGTTTGTGGTCTCTCTAACCTCTGCCTGGCTCTTCATAACTGAGAATGATGATTGCAGTGTGCCTGAGCGTTCAGTTTCAAAAGAGAAACATCTGTCTGTTTAATGAATGCATTTAGCATTCGGTTCATCAGCGCCTAAATGCTTTCCTCACTTTCACTCAGTGTTCACGTCGGCCATTTGATATGGCAGGGTGGGATGAGTGGAAGGGGAAAAGCCATGGAAGGCAGCATGTGCCGAAAAAAGGCATGAGGCATCTCGCTAAAATGGCTTGATAGAGTGTCACTGCACAACTGGACAGCAAGAGCTCACGTCATAAACAAGCGATGAAGGGAGACACAATTGCCATCTCTGTTTTACTGCAAATAGGAAAATGTTCACTGTAAACATGAGTTAATAGCAAAAAGTCAAAGGGACTTGCTGAGGGTCATGCAGAAAAAATGGTTGATTTCAGAGTTAGAGCCAAGTCTGAGCACATGGCTACTTTTCTCTGAAGATAGCCTGGAGCAGGGGACAGTCTTACTCAAACATTCCCTTCTCGACAGCCCTCACTAAAATCTTTGAGACCTAGGCTTGTGTTTAACCACCTACTCAGTCCAAACCCTGTCAGGCACACATCCAGAGCTGAACTCAAGGCTGTGTTGCTTTTGCAATATTTTTGTATCTTTGGATGTAACACCCTGTCCTGTTCTCATCCAGGGCCTGGCATGGGCTTGGACAACAAGATCCTTGTTCTGCTACGCTTCAGTTTATTGTCTGTTTGCATGAGGGGGGAGCATTGCTTGCCCACATAGCCCAACGTAGCGTCTGGGTCTCCTTGCCAGCCCAGTCACTGCCTTGTTGCTGTGTGCACATTTACATGCACATGAAAATGTCACTGGGCTTCATTAACGCTCCTTTAAAGGTGCCTGGGCACTCAGTTCAGGCTGAAACTGAAGCGCTGAGCGCTGGACACCGTGCTGGGAAATCAAATTCCTTGTCCTAAAGGTCAATGGTCTTCAGTGTGTGCTGGTTTAATAAGTGGCATGAACAGATGGGAAGGAGACAGGGCAGCATGGAAATGTCGGCTAATATGTAATGGTTGCACTGAAATCAAGTTTCTCTTGGAAATACTGTCTCTCTGTGCGCTTGGTTAGGCTCCTGGTCACAGCCTTGTATTGTCCACTCTTTTCAGAGTTAGCTCTTTCTGCAGGATCTCATTTTCTCTTGTTCTTTAGCTGGAGGCCCTTTCCTTGGCCCATGCTCTGCTGTGCTGCTTTTGTGCAGGATTTCACCAAAACCTCGCTGTGATCCTGGGGGCTGGCACTGTCGGTTCCTGTGTTCCCAAGTTGCAGGGGTCTTGGAGAAATGGGAGGAACCGCGGCGCCATGGTGTGATAAATTTGGCCAACCCTTTGTTTCAGAGCTTCAAAGGTCTCGTGTTCTGGCCTCTCATCCTGGTAACACGTTACACTTACGTTGTGTCTGACAAGAGCACCGAGGTGCAGCAGCCTTCCACCCTGGCTCTTGGCCTTTCTCACCTCTACGCTAGGTAATTGCAATTAAGCTATCTAGGGTTTCCTCATAATTATTTTTTCAGAAACTGTAGATAGTGGGGAATGTGATAAGCTGCTTAAATAATTGCCTGCCAGCTGGCTTACAAGAACTTTTAATGTGTTTGCTTTTGGGCTATAAAGCTGTAATAAATTGGAATCTGGCCAAAATGTCCTTTTCTTCTCAAGTGGTAATGTGGCAGCTCTGATTTTCAGAGGCAGGAACTTCTCCAGGGAGCCGGCATTAGTTTCCCTTTTTGTTTTTCTGGAGCTCAGCCTCGAGGTTGAAACGCGTAGCTTTATGGTTTGGGAGTTCCATATGGGCATTACCGCTGGCGAGCTGTCACATAGCAGGAGACAAGCGTGCTAGGGCTGGCCGTGCCTTGGAGAGCGGGAAGCCTTTTAAGGAGCATCCTTCTCCTTCTCTCAGGGGTGCCTGGAGCTCTCCTCTGATGTACGTGCCACTACGCATCCTCCTGAGCAGGCCCCGGAGCAGTACTTAAATACATCGCTGCTCCCTGGGCTCTGCAGAGAAACTGGGAGAATCCGAGCAGGAGACAAGCGTGCTAGGGCTGGCCGTGCCTTGGAGAGCGGGAAGCCTTTTAAGGAGCATCCTTCTCCTTCTCTCAGGGGTGCCTGGAGCTCTCCTCTGATGTACGTGCCACTACGCATCCTCCTGAGCAGGCCCCGGAGCAGTACTTAAATACATCGCTGCTCCCTGGGCTCTGCAGAGAAACTGGGAGAATCCGGACAGAGGTGACCCATCAGGCGGGATGGGGACAGGAGCAGTTTCTGATCACTATGGGAGAGCTGCATTAAGTGACCATGTAGGTCATAGTGATCGTGTAGGAATTCTGCTATCTGTGTACAATTTTCCACTTTTTGACATCCTAGCCTGCCCAAATCCCCTTCCAAAGCACTAGGGCCTCATCCTGCTCATTTTGGTGAGTTAATTGGGCTGCTTTGTGCAACTCCTTCTCTGTGGTAGTGCACACTGCGCTCCTCTGTGGCTGGCCCAGCCTGTTTATCCATGCAGCTTATTTAAATGCTGGCGTGCATCCAGGTGTGCCTCATTGCAATCCCAGCTTGCGAGAGTTTACACATCTGGAACACGGGATGTGGCCTCTGACATCCTCAGCGGTGTCTGCAGAGGATCGCTGATGAGAAGGGATGTGATGCGCTCTCATGCTTTGCAAACACCACAATACAAGATACAGATGCAAGCACTCCCGAGTGCTGTGGAATTACAAGAGTGTAACGAACAAAACCAAGAGCTGTGACTTCCTGAGTACCTTTGTTCTCTCTTTGCCAAGCTGTGACCGCAAAATCTCACCCAACAGCATGACTGGGAGCTGGCTGTGGGTCCTGACCCAGATCTTAACATCCCCTTGGAAAAAACAGCAGCAGTCAAGAGAACCTATGAGTGCTACAGCACGCTATACTCAAACTGTGATGTTTTGCTTGAACACTGACAGTTGACAGTGAGATGGGATTCCCAAATGTGTTCTGGTGCTACCAATTTTAGGTGATTATCATCCTGTGGGAGGGCTGGAGGAAAACATCCTTCCTTCCTTGCTGGGTTGCTCTGAGTTCCCAGTCTAGCTGCTACAATAGTTTGTTAATTTTGCTATGCTGTTTTTGTGTGATTGCTCGATTTTTCATGTCAGAAGTAAACCTGGTTGTTGCAGGGCTCCTCCTTATAGATGGTAAATCTGCTCCGATCTGGCTTGGAGCTACAAGTCTGAGAAGCATCTATATGGCGTATCTTTGCTGGTCTCTTAATGGCATTTTCACTGCCTCTTAAGCATGCCCTAGGGCTCTTATCCTCAAGTGTAAGGGTGGCAATCAGAGGTCACGCAGCAGTTTCTGAGTGCTAGAGGCCAAGGAGGTAAAGGTAGGACTGGGCCATGCCTCTTACTGACTTCCAGGACACTTAAAATGGAGAAGTAAAGAAGTTGAGGACATTTTAGAATGAGGAGAATAAGGGAATGCTATCGTTGGCAACTGTAAAGTACCCATCGACACAGTTTAGGGATATAGCAGACACGTGTGGACCAAACAGGCACAAGGGGGAAGAAACTTCCTACCTGGGATACGAATGTTGTTGGAGAGCAGTCATTTCGTGAGAGTCCATGGACAGACACTCAGTACAGAATTTTAGCTTACACAAGAAAGGTTTTAGGGCTCATGAAAAGAGGATGTCTTTGCAAGGGTGTCCTTGCAGTCTGTTAGACTCGTAGTCAAAGGTTGTGGTGCGTAATTCTGCAGACCATGGGGGAAAAAGGACCAAAATGCCTGTCCTAGACATGGGACGCAGCATTCAGGGCAGGTACCACCAGGCCCCACAGGGTACCTTATTCACAAAGCAAATGGCTTAAATCAGTAAAATAAAGCAAAAAAAGATGCATTGTTTTGTCACTATTATAACTATATGACTGGGGCAGGGAAAATACATCAATGCAGTTTCTACACAGGCCAAGCCCCTGGCCCGGGTGACCTCTTGAGGGCATGTTCTGGGTGGTGGGAAGGGGCTGCAGGGCTTCCTCAGGCTGCGACCTTCCCAGCCTGCTGTGGGGGTCCTGCTGCAGCTGCACAGTGCCCTGAGGTGCTGCCAGGCTCCTTGGGCTCCCTGATGCTACTGGACCATGTCTCTGCCTTGCCAGGGGCTCCCAGCCAGCGCCTGGAGCTCAGCTCTTGCCTCCTCAGCCCCGAACCCAGCCGTCCCTGCCTGATACCTTTCAAAGCAGCTGCTTTGTGCTCAGTCCCATGTCGCCCCTTGCGCAGAAGCTGGGTTTCTTCTAAATGTCTGCAGTGTGACCTGATTATTTTTCCTGTCCTTCCTCGCCCTCCTTTTTAATAGTGTCTACAGAAAAGCTGGTAGAGTTCAGTTATATCAGTCATGCTGACTGATAGCGCTGCCTCTTCTCTTGGGATTCCTCCTCTTTTCTGTCCCTCCAGCATTCATTTCAGATTTAGCTATCAGTCCTCTAAAGACAGAGTATTGCCTTTGTTCTGTGTTTGTACAGCATGGAGCACAGCGGAGTCCCCAGCTGTGACCGAGGTTCCCAATGCCACAGTGATAAAAGTTAATAGATCAGTAATGAGAAGAGGCAGCTGCTGCCATCTGAAAAGATTCAGTGCTGGTTCTGGTTTCAGTGAAATCAGGATTGGATCTAAGGCTCCTCTTCTACTGCTGTTCCCAGTAGGGGTTTATATTAAAATAAAGACAAACTTTAGACTGCATTGAAAGTCATGAAAATCAGAGTGGCCTTGCTGTTTAGTGCTGTTAGTCTGTGTTATTCTGATGTTAAGGCAGACATATGAGCTTGCAGATCTTTAATGTAAAAATACTGGTTTCTGGCAGTAGCTGTGTTTCTGCATTTTTCACAGAGCCTGGGTCGGAGGCTGAGCCCTTGCACAGCGTGGGACCATCCAGAGCTGTGGTGGTGGCGCTGGGAAGGAGCCTTGGTGGGGAGCACCGCTGTGAACACGCGGCTCCGCTCTAAGGCGCCTCTTGGTCCTTTTCCTCCTTCCAGCACTAGAAGGCATCTGGATGCTCTGATGTTGTGGTGATGGCTGATTGAAGTATTGCTTTGCTGACTTGAAAATATTCCAGTGGCTATTATTTAAGATATCACAAAAGAATTCACTGAGGTAAAACTTGAGAAATTTCATGCTGAAATGCAAATTCTTGATGTTTCACAGATATCAAGCTGTCTTGCTACTGCAGTTTTCTTTGACACTGGTAATACATTGTATTTTCAGTTTCTTCCAAAAGCACGCTTCCCCCCGCCCCCTTCCAGCCCTTTTATCTCCCAGATAGGTCCATCTCCAGGTTCACATCACAGATGTGCAGCTGATGTTGCCGAGGTCTACATTGAGTCCTCTACTGAGACAGGATTTAAATTCACAGATTGTAGCAGTGGCTTGGATACCCAATTTACCCAATGTCCAAAAGACGGCCAGGTGTTAGTTCCATGTTGTCCAGCACACGCTATCATCACATAATAGCAGCTTTCTTCCCCAGCTCCTTGCTGTTTAAATTGTGTATTATTATTTGTTTCCCATAGCCAAAAGGCTGAATCACTCCATGTTAGCTGTTTAAATGTGAAGAAAGCAAAGCAAAAATTAAAAAGACAGCGTTATCTGGTATGGCTGACTTGTATTAAGTCTAGAGACATCGGTCAAGGATCGTCATCCACAGTGCTATGTGCTGTGTACTCATCACAAAAGGACTCTGTCCCCAAAGAACTTATGAGTGTAACCCTAGGCAAAAATTGTTGCGTGTTTTTCTTGACATTTCTAAGAGGCGAATCAGTCATCCCATGAAGAGTCACTGTGCCAAATCTGAGGCCTGAATGTGATCTTCGTTATGCTGTCTTACAAGAATGTCAGCCTGAAGTACAGTCCTCAAAGCAACCTTAACTGTGAAGTCACTTCTAATGTCTCTGCAGTCCATTCCCATTAGACTTCATTATTTTTTTTTTTAATCTAGGAAATAATTTGTCTTCTAGTCCTTTTGTACTTAAAATAATTCCACATAATTTGGTTCTTTCATCTCTTTGCAAAATGTGGGATGGCTCCTATCTGAGTCTGGAAACACTGTCTTCAGACATCCTCATTAATTGATTCCTTACTTTGGCACAGCAGAGGAAAGGATGCTCCTTCTCCCTCCCTGGGGAAATAGGAGCCTGTGCGCATCTGTCCTGTCTCCCTTTGTGCTTAGCCAGGCAAAGCATCGCTTGCATTTTGTGTTCCTTAGCACTGCCTGCTTATCGCTCTGCTCTCAGTATTCGGTAGTAGCCTGGCTGTTTCTCACAGTCTGAAGATTTTACTATTATAGAAGGAGATTTTCTCCCATTATCTGCCTTATTTTCAAAAGCTCTTTAATCCTTTTACTCCTGTATGGTAAGACTTGTCCACTGTGGTCTGTCGGAGGCGTTAGCTCCTTAACAACAATGTACAAAGCGCGCAAAATGGCACCAGGGATGGATTTTGCCCACTGAATTAGGTACATCAGGCTCCTCTGAAATCTGCAGCTTCTGGCTTTTCCACTTTCCCAGCTACACAAACACAGCTAATGCCTTGCCCCAGAGGTACCTCTTCCTTCTCTTCTCCTTATGCTCTATTTCATGTTGCTTTAACTTGTTTCTCTTTCACATGGACGGACTTAGAACTATATAAAATCTGTAAAAGCCGCTAAACCGGTCAGATCTCACCTATCTGAACGCAGACTTGCTGCCACATGAGCTAATCTGCCTGCTTGCACAGCCCTTGCACCACAGGTTCAATCACCAAGTTTTGCCAGTTAAAGTCTCATTTTTGTCCTAGTTTCCAAGGCATTTCCGTTGCCTGGATCTAGTTACCTTAGGGATTAATTGATCCATCATGATTTTGACCTCCTGCACCATCCACTCCCCCTGAAATGATGGGGCTGTCATGCCTGCAGCAAGAACGTGGTGTGTGACAGACAGCTTGCTTTGTGACTTGGCTGGGATCACAGGCTTCCCTCCTAAAAGGCACTAGAATGGCAAGAATCTCGGCACAATATAGAACCCATTTTTTTAAATCTGCTGTCTTAATCACAACCCTATTAGTACAAGGTTTTATTATTCATTGGGTTCTGATTTTATTCATAGGATCGGAGAGGAAGCTATTTATTCCTTTATTTTATTGTCTTTTTGACGTGTCGTAAAGCAATCTGAGATCACAGCATATAGAAAATATAACGCTGTAATTGCAAGCAAAGCAAAAAAAAGAGAAGCAATAAACTCCCTGAACACATTTGTCTCCCTTTTGCTGCTGTTGTATAAACTGTGTTTGTAGGTAGAGTACATCCATCTTCCTTTTTTAACATGAAAACAGCAGATGGGGCACATGGCTTTTTCCAAAGGTTTTAGTGTGTGCAGCAGTGAGGATTGGCAGGGTTATTGTGTGTAAAGCCAGTGGGGGCTTTATCTTTGCTCAGAAATAGGGGTATGCTTCACATTTCCATTTTGATTAGCAATAATGATACAAAGGCAAATTTTCTGTGCGAGGAAGAGCTGCTAATAAAGTGACCTTTCAAAATTAAGTAGCCCATTGAAGTGCATACCACAATAAGGGTATACAAGGCTGGTTCCAGCTGCGGCAGGCAGGGAAACTGGATGGGAATCCAGGGAAATGTGGAACAGGAAAGCTGAAGTGGATGAACAGCACATGGTGGCAGAGCAATGGTAGCAAAGAGCAATGGCCAGGTGCTGTTTGCAGCTCTGGAGAGGCTGATGGACATGCTTTGTATTTGAAATTGTCTCCAAGTGTGAAAGGCAGGGGCAGAGAGTGTTTCTAGCAGAGTTTCTGGGCACAGGGTTGTGCAGTTAAGGGACTTGGTTATTGTCCTGCCAGTGCTGTAACATCGGTTGTGCTTGGATGCTGTTGGGAATGTGTTTGCATGGCTTTACTCATAGTAAACACAGGGTAGATTTGGGGCTATTTTGTGGATTCCTCTTGGATATAGGTGGGGAGCACTTAATACCACACTGGTCCTAATTCAAACCCCCGGTTTCTATGTAGGAATTATTTGCCGTTAAACTCCAGCTACGCAGCCTTTGGCAAGAGACATGAATCAATTTGTCCAGCTTTTCTTTTCTGTTTTGTCTCTGTGTGAAGGCTGATGCCCAGTGTGTGCCAAGGGGGCCTTTCAGCCCCAATAATGCGCCCTTGTGTCTCGTAGCATGCGTGGAATTTGCATAGGCTGTGCTGGGACAGGCAGGTTTCTTTTGTTGCTGGAAACAAGGAGCAAGTTCTTTTCCCTGTCTCTGCTTCCTAATGCCTCTCCAAAAGCTCTCAGCACTCATGTAAGAAATTTACTTTTTTCTATTTATTTCTGCATTAAATGTTGTTAAACTTTGTGTGACTTGTAACGCTGGCTGTGCGGAGATGCCACATCAGTCAGTTCTAGCTGACAAAATTGTTTAATTTTCTTTCTCTGAATCTAGATATCTAATTGTCAGAGGGAGCAGATAATCTGTGATGCCTGATGTAACTGCTGCAAAGTATTTGCATATCTTCTCTGTGGGGAAACAAAACTGCTAGTGAGTGAATAACAGTGCACGGATCATTGCAGGCAGGGTCACTGGGCCTATACACTTGCTATTAACCCTTCTCAGGATCTGTATTGCCACAGAATGAATTGTCATGGGTTTCAGGCAAAGGGCTCGCTCCACATTATGGGCAGAGCTGGCACTTGTTTGTGCACTGTAGCCCTGTGCAATGAAATGTGAATATGATCGGATCGATTGGCAGTTGCTTTTTGGCAGCTGATACCGAGTTGTTGCGCTTTGGTCTTGATTTATCGCAGATAACAAACTGCTGAACAACAGGCTGGGAGGTACTCAGAAAAATATGGCCCCCATTTGGAGCCGGCAGCATGCTCGCTAAGCCACTCCGAGAGATGCAGCTGGGAGCCTTTAAGAGCTTTCTAAGATTTTAGATGACCTGGCAGATTGCCGTGCAGTCTGCTTTGCAGACCTTCCTCCTTTCCATCCTCTTGAAGGAGCCTTTGACATCCATGGAGAACAGTGGCAAGGGGAGAGGGTTTTCTACAGATTCTCACGATGAAAGTGTTGCTGTTGGTTTCCTCTGATTTCAGCAAGTATATTTCCTCGTGGAGCCTGGGTCCCAGCTTTCATTCTGATCACGCATCCTGGAAATCGTGCCAATATGGTCTTTTGGGTCAAAGACATGCAGGAGTAGCTCAGATAACTCAGATTCACAGATGCTGCGTGGAGGCGGGCTGGAGTTAGGTGACTTGCCAGTGTGTGCTTTGATGTCCTCCCTTTCGTTAGCCACTGGTGGTTTACATCAGAATAAGAAGCTGCTCAGATCTCTGATCTCAGTAGCATTGCTTGAACCAATGGATGTAAGGTCCAGCGAGTTGCTAAACGCCCTCCCTTTCGGTGGCTGAGCAGCGAGCACAGATACCCAACATGGACCGAACACGGTGACACAGCCTTCACTCCTCAGCAGAGAGAAGAGGAAGGGCAGGGTGCTCTGGCCTTCTGTGGGAGAGCTTGCTTTGGAGGGAAAACCTTTGGTGGCCTTGGTGGCAATCGGCAGAGTACGTGTGTGTCCCTGTGTGCCACACCTGAGGGACTGATGCCATCCCTGGTGCAGCAGCACGGCATTTCAGTTACCTGTGCGCTTGGCAGCTGCTGTTGGAAAGTTGTATTCAGGGGGAGCCCACAGGTGAGGAGGGGTGTTGAGACAGTGGAGAGGAAAGAAAAAGCCCAAGAATGATTAAAGGATCAGGGAATGTCACGCAGCGTGTGCAGGCTGGGTGGGTAGGGCAGCCTCCACCCAGAGCCATGGAAGAGCTGGCACACCAACTCGCAGGGCCAGGCCAGCGCTTTGCAGCCAAGTGTGACATTGGGGCAGTAACTTTTGACTGGAGAATAATGGCACCAATCCTCACGTTCAAGTCAAAGAGGGACAGGAGGAGCAAGCTAGGCAACTCTAGCCTGCGGGCTTGACTTCAGAAGCGTGCAAATATTTGAAACAGTGGTGGGAAGATGGTAATGGTGGACCTAGAAATGGATGTAACTTAGGATAAGCTTTAAGTGTGAGCATCAAGAGCGGTAATTAACCTGAGATATCTCTTTGATAACTCCTTATTTTGATTTTAATCATGGTAAATGTAGCTTACCTAACCTCTGGCAAGGCTGTCATAGATAACCCTTAGCAAAGTAGCATCTCAGATGCACCCCTTTTCCCATGCCACATGAGAAGCTATGAAATGGAGAAAGTAGGTGTGACTAGAGAATAGGGAGTTTGGATAAAGGACAGCCTGAAGAAGAGGCAGGAATTGGATGAGCCAAAAAGAGATGCTCTAGGAGAAAGGTTACTTGGGGTTCCTCAAGGGCTGATCTTGCATGGCTCGTGCTAATACTGATGAGTTCACGCTCTCTCTGGACTAAGAGTGCATGGCTGGGCAGTTATCGTAGCTTGCAGAGAGCAGTAACCTAGAGCTGGCAGCTTCTCACCTGGCAGCGTTTGACCGCATCCCTAGCAGCACTGTGGGTCAGTGTTATTGCACGTTTATGATATTGAAAACAAAGTCCCAGGGCATGGGAATGATCTTATTTGTTAATAGGAAGGTAGGGATGATGGAACCACAATGGGAACTGATGAGTATGAGTTGGCCATGGAAAAATTTAGATTGGGATTTAGACTTTAAGGCCACTGGGAGTCAATTTCTGGAGAGGAAAGGAGGCAGAACCAAACTTATTTATGACTGAGAGTGGTAAATTAATGTAAAATATTTGGTGTCATATCTGCCTGAGCTAGTAGGATGCAAATACAGTGAAAGATTTAGTTGGGTGTTGTCATGTGTTGCATATGTTACCATCACGCTACAGAGTGCTAGTCTAGGGCTGTGTTGTACAAGCAGGCCAGAAATGTTTTTGCGCCAAAGGGAAATGTAATTGCACTGTGCTGAATGCTCACCAAAGACAAGACAGTGCTGATGGTGTAGACTGGTAGCTCCTGTGTCAGCAGATGTCTCCTTCGGGGCAGACCAGCTGGCTGTAAAGAAACAAAGCAACGAGGAGTTACTCTATTTTTTTTCCTTCTTCCTTTTTTACCAGTGATGCCATCTGCAGTTTTGTCATCTGCAATGACTCCTCCCTCCGGAGCCAGCCGATCATCTTCAATCCTGACTTCTTTGTGGAAAAGCTGCGCCATGAAAAACCAGAGGTGTTCACAGAGCTCATTGTCAGCAACATTACCAGGCTCATTGACCTGCCTGGGGCAGAGCTGGCCCAGCTCATGGGAGAGGAGGACCCAAAACTGCCTGGGGCAAACAGCACAGCCTCGGGATTTTTTCGTTCTTTGATGTCTCTGAAGCGAAAGGGTGAGTATGGCATGATATCTGGTGCCCATCTTTAGGGTGGTGCTGACTGTCATCATCTGTTACACGTAGTTTACAAAACTTTCAGTATAGGCCTGTTTTGTGTTTATGGCAAATGCTTAATACTATGGGTTTGTAATCTCTGGGGATGGCACTTCTAGAAAGGAGAAAAACAAAGGCCAGGAGGTTCATCCAGGAAATGCCCTGCCACTTCTAGAGTGTCCTTCTTGTAGGGATTATTGCTGTGGTTTATGTCAGGTTGGCCTCGGTGGGTCAGCTGCTCACTGTGCTCAGTGCAGCACACACCAGAGCTTTGATCCCTGACTGTGTCTGGTCTGGCTCTGTGGATAGTGCTGAGCTGGAGAGGGGTGTCTGGACAAGCTGCAGGTTCTTCCAGTACACACCAGAGTGTCCTTGTCTCTCTGCTTGTTTGTGTCCATGGTAGTCCATGCTCTGTTTTCCTCAGCTCATTAGCTTTCCCCATACGTGATGGAATATCAATAAAGGCTCAAAGCATCAGGTTTCATGAAGAACAATAATGTCCAGTTTGCCAGGCCACTGACTTCACTCAGGTCCCACTGACTCTTTCAGTTGCTGCCCCAGCTCTCTGGAAGATCTTTCTGTGCAGCTCAGAAATCTGTAAGCACCTCCCATCCAAATGCCAGTGCTGTTCTGATCCACATCCCAGCGCAGTGAGTCAGTGATAAAGCTTGGCAGACTGACTCTGCCCAAGCCCAGATTCAACCCTGTGAGATTATGTATTTCTCTTTCTCTCAGGCGAGCATTCAGCTGGAGTTTTCTTTTGGTAAACTGAGTATTCTTATCTTCTCTTGCAAGTTCGGCTGTCTTGGTTATGGAACATTAGCCCCAGGCCCCTTCTCAGAAATCTGATACTTGCTTTTGAGCACAGTTATGCTCACATCCTGCCCTCTTTGCTGGCTGGCATTTACCACTCTATTTTGTTGTGACTAAAAGAGTGTTATAGGGGTGTGTGTGCCTTCTTCCACCTCTGCCCACACTCAAGGGGAGCTTGGTTCTCTTGATAAATTCAGTTAAACCTTCTCGCTCATCTAAACAGAAACTGCCTCCATCTGGGCACCTCTCACATCCCTCATCAGCTCTGGTTTCCTAGCTAGACCGGCTGTCTGCTGGCAGAGGAGCTGTGGGTATGTTGGCAGCGTGAGGTTGAACACCTCTAATTAGTCTTCCCCTTCCTTTGAGCAATTCTGCTATTGTGAGTACCTCTGAGAAGGGAGCTATCACTATGTCCGTGTATGGCTTTTTTTGTCTTCAACCTCTATATAGTTTCTCTAAGCCTTTCTGATACTACCAAACCTACTCCTCTGTTGTGTTTCATAAGGACAAGCTCTGCGGCCCCACTGCTCAGGCTGAATTGTCTGGTGCTGGCTTCAGCCCTCCACTCCTGGCTCACCCAGTGGGAACTCTCGTAGTTACACTCACCTTGGGCTGGACAGCACTGCAGGGGAAAAGCAAGTACTGCAAATCAAGTCCTTTAGCATCCTTAGGTGAGAATTATTCAATATTGCCATGGCTTACCTTGCTGCTCCATAATAACATGTCTTTACACTGCAGTTAGACTGTGCTCGTACTTGCTATTGCTCCTGCCTCTGCTCCAGGAGAGTAGCAGGACACCTTAAATTCAGACACTTGCCACTTGACAAGCAGAAGCAAGTGAATAACCAAGTTGAAAGTGTTTTCTTACCATGTATGAAAACTTCACTGTTCTTCCCAAAACCTTCTTAGCAGGGTCTTGTGAGCCTTCTCTAGCTGATTTTTTAAAATTATCTGTACATTGCAGGAGCACAGCTCTTATCAGACCTGATGTCTCCTGTGAGCTCTCTTCCCCATGAGCTCTGCCTTCCCCCATTCAGGCGTCTCCACAGCCATGTGTCTCACTACAGCTACAGCTCGCAGATGTTTCCAAGTCTGCTGGCTGCACTCCCAGGCTGCAATGGCAGTGTCTCCCTGCATTGACAGGCACTGTCTGTGAACTCCTTGGCCAAACTCTGAGAAAAAGTAATTTGTGCCTACAGAGAAAATCAGTTTCACGTACTGCGTGTTTCACCTTGGAGCCATCATTTGTTTTTCTTCATGTTATAGATCAGCTAGAACAAACAGGTTTTATTTCTTCAAAGCCAGAGGCCAAGGACCTTAGAGCTCAGAGCTGATCAAACTGCAAATACTTACAACTTCTTTGAGCATCAGGAAACTCGATCTCACGCTGCTTCTTAGTTTCAGAAGCAGTCGTACAGTAACATCTAAGCCTTTGTAACTCAGCATCCATTCTCCAGACACATCTTTCAAGTTTCCTTGAGAACCAAATTCTCATTCAGATATCAACTTCTGACTTCAAAAGTAAATGGAATTTGTCAGGCACTGCATGTCTCAAGATGATGTATCTTCCTCTTATCTTCCTGGCCACTATTGATTCTATCTGTTGAATGTCTAATGAGTTTAGTTTTCTTCAAGGATGAGAATCTTTTGCCAGCTGTTCCCTCCCTTTGCACTCAAGCCTTTCAGGTCGTACGTGTAGATCAAGAGGTCACGTTTTCCTCCTCTCTCCTGCAAGACTGAAGCATGTGCTTTATCAGAGGGAAGTCAGAAAGTTCTTGATTTAACAGGAGGCTGGAGTTCCTGGTGCTTACCATGTATTTCAGAAGTCCTGGAAGAAAGTGGATTGTGCTTCAGGCGGAATAAATTTAGTTGCACAGGAAGGACGCTAGAGAAGTGCACAGGGTTAACCAGGTCTGTCCTGCATGCTGTGAGCATCACTACCACAGAACAGTAAGATCTGTAGTACAGCAGGCCAAAAGCTAGTAAAATCAAAATGTGCTAAGGAAAAAAGAGGCAAGAGAAAGCTAGTGAGGGAGATAACTTTTATCAGACTAGCCAACACACTGCTCGGATTGCTGTGCTATCAGCTGTAACAATGAGGAGGGAGATCTTCAGCCACAGACAGCTGGGGCACAAATGCCCAGCTTGGCCTCAGAAGTGACCCGTGCTCCTGGCAGTCTGCTCATGGAGAAGGGAGGAATATTATTTTCTTAAATCCATTGGCTCTTTGAAGCCTAAGTGCAAGGGCAGGAGAAGACAGCTCTGTACCTGGTTCCATTTCTCAGTCCCAGTCAGCATGCTGTGGTGTGGTCTATCCATCTTGCCTACAGCTGCAGTCCAAACCTATGTGCATCTGAGGGAAGAAGTAGTGCTCTGGTTGCTGCTGGTGAAGCCTCTGGGAGTTGCCTCAGCTTTCTAAGGGACAGAGCATGCTGGCTGTGGAAAAAGCCATTCACCAACAAGACTGCATTTATTAGAAAATACGTTCCTGCTGGATAACCACTATCTTGTCTGGGAAGTCCCTCTTTAGACAAGAACAGTTTTCTGCATTGGCTCAACAACTGCCTTTCAGTTAAATGGGCTTCTCATCTAACGTTTCCTCCCATGTAAAGATCTCCTTTCTTTCGGCTCAGGTGCTTCTGTCTTCTTTTGGGGCTGTGGCCTGTGTTACTGGCTGGAGTTCTGGACCTGGCAGCTCATGCCTGATCCGTAACAGCCCCATGAGATGAAAGTGAACTCCAGGAGTAAGTGGAGCTGTCAGTGCTCCAAATGGAGAATGGTCCAGCTGATTGCTTTGCTATTCTCCTTTTTGTCTAGTTCTTCCTTGTTCATCCTTCGTATTTTACTGGACTCAGACCAGGGCAGCTGACACGGATGAGACATTCACCAGCATCAGGGAATTCTGGGTATTACCCATCCCTGAAAAGGAGGCCAGTGTGAGCCAGTTGGATTATGTCTGCTCTCCCCAGTAGTGCTTGTTCCCCTCTCCCATAGTCTCATAGCTGCACCTCTTCTTTCTGCTTCACTTCGTGTCAAGCCACAGTGAAGATTAATCTGGACTTTCCCATTTTGGAATGTGCCAATGTAGCAGGCACCTGGGCAGTTCACACATTGCCATCTGCCCTTCCCACTTTGCTGTTTCCATAAGGCCCAAGCTTGCAGATGATACACCTTTTAAAACTGAAGCATCTGTTCTGGTGTTGTTTACTTTTCAGGAGCTAGAGAATGTTTGCTTTAGATGATAAAAACTGTAAGTAAGCTGAGGTAAGAAGCAGGATGATGAAGCCCTTGTAAGTACAGCATGGTGAGATGAAGTGACTTATTTGGGAGTGCCTGTGGTATCACATCTATGGGCAGTCCTTGTGACCTTCACCCTTAGTGTTTTGGAGTACTGGTCTTCGCATGCTGAGGTCCTGTTCTTTGGGGACCACTCATCTCTGTGGCTGTTGGGTTCTAAGCTGCCTGAACACATGATCTTCTGTTCTGCAGAGAAAGGGGTGGTGTTTGGCTCGCCACTGACAGAAGAAGGCATCGCACAGGTCTCCCAGCTAATTGAGTATCTGCACAAAAGTAAGTGACTGTTTTAATGTCTTCCTGTCCCAAGGGGTATCTTTCTGGCCCACCTCATGTCTCTGGTGGAGACAGAGTGAAAAGCTCTGAGCTCTCCAGCAGCAGGAGTTTGGGGTTGGACCAGGCAGCTATTTCCCAGAATTGCCCAGCAGGTATATTAATCTCTTT
>NW_010159724.1:17340-34051 GCF_000695765.1 Mesitornis unicolor
ACACTTTCCACTGATGAGAGCCTGCTTGAAGTCATGTCTCTGAATGCAGCTTACTGAGGTTTGCTGTCAAGCTCTGGAAAGGGGAGGGAACTGCTTCAATAAGATGTGAATCAGCCTCTGATTAACTAGTGGTCTTTTTTCTTCCCTCTGCTGAGCAGATCTAAGAGCAGAAGGCTTGTTCCGGGTGCCAGGCAACAGCATCAGACAACAGATCCTAAAGGATGCTCTGAACAGTGGTACAGATATTGACCTTGACTCTGGAGATTTTCATTCCAATGATGTGGCCACCTTGCTTAAGGTGTTCCTGGGTGAACTACCAGAGCCACTGCTGACACACAAGCACTTCCATGCCCACCTCAAAATTGCAGGTGAGTGAGCAACAGGAGGCAGTGGTGAGGGAGCCAGCCTACTAGAAAACTGGTAATGCTACAGAGCTGTACAGTAGGCTGGGGAAAGGCAGATTAAGACAGAATCTTCCTGCCATCTCAGCCTAATGGTGGAAAGACTGGAGCTGAAAATTCTAAGGAGCCACACCAAATCTATTTAGCCCAGTCTTGTCTCTCCCGCAATAAACAGATATCTACAGGAGTAGAGCCCACATGGCTAACCTGGGTCTCCATTTGTTTTAACTCTGGGGATCTCCTGAGTGAGATTTGGTTTTTGTGTACTTAATAACTGTTACTGAACTACTTCATGTGAACTTCCTCCGTCTTGTCTTCAACTCATCACAACTCTCAGCAACTGTGTTGTCTTGTGGGAAGAATACCACAGATTAATGCATCAGGTGGGGAGGTGGGGAGAGAGAGGTGGAGGACCAAGAACTGTGCAGGGGTTTGGAGGAGATCTGTGTGGGAAGAGGGAAGGGTAACCAGTTGATATAGGCCTGCTGTTAAGGAAGGTAATGTATCTCCTTCATGTTCTGCCTTGTGATTTGGCAGACTTGACGCTATTTGATGAGAAGGGGAATAAGACCAGCACTCCAGACAAAGAGCGCCAAATTGAAGCCCTCCAGCTGCTGTTTTTGATCCTTCCCGCACCCAACCGCAGTCTGCTCAAACTGCTGCTGGACTTGCTCTACCAGACCGCCAAGAAGCAGGACAAGAACAAGATGTCTGCCCACAATCTTGCCCTCATGTTTGCACCCCACATCCTATGGCCCAGAAATGTGAGTAGTTCCCCAGTATCTGCGTGTGGAATATTGCAAGGTAGAAAGCAGAGGCTTGGCAGGCATACAGGGGAAAAAATACAAGATGGGGAGATTAAGTATTGATACGGTGACATGAGGGTTAGAGGCTGGAGCTTCCCAGCAGGACTCAGACCTAGTGTTCACTCCAGGCCTACTGTAGGTCTCATTTGCAAGTGGTGCTTCATCTTTTTCAGTAAAATTGAAAGGACAGCACAGTCCTGCTTCTTTTAGGAATGAAAGCTCCAGACAAACTTTCACAAGTTTCTTCTGCTGCTGGTGAACTGCTGGCCCCAGAGTTGTGTAGTTCTCTTCTCAGAGCAGCTTTGTCTCTGAGTTCTGCTTGTTGGTGTGCTGTGAGCCCTGCCTGCCCATCTCCTCAGAGCAGGTCTCCAGCTGAGGCATTGTGTGTGTCTGTCCCAGAGACAGCAAGGGCAGCAGAGACGCTTCCTCCTCCCCTTCTAACTGCTGCACCTTTGGCTGTGTCCCTTTGCCAGGTGACAGCAAATGACCTTCAGGAGAATATCACAAAGCTAAACAATGGAGTGACCTTCATGATCAAACACTCTCAGAAACTCTTCAAGGTAAGCTTGCTTTGGGGTCTCACTCTCCCTGGTCTTTCATCAGGAGGCTGAATGCCCCTTGTCCATACAGATCCCAGATGTCATATGTATATTCTGGGTGCTCTCTTCCATGGTAGGAGAAGGAGGATTTCTACAATAAACTGTTCCTTTAGTAACCAGGGAGGAGGTCTTTGCTGGGCAGGCAGCCCAGGGGAGGAGGACAGCCCTGGAGGTGGAGATGCCTGGGCAGGTCAGCAGCACCGTGCAGTGTAACACCACCCTCTGCTGGGCACCCAGCACCCGCTGCCCGGCTGGGAAACCTTCCTGGGTGCAGGTAGTGACCAGAATCCCCTTAGGTTCTGGCAGGGTAAGGAAACTGATAGGGCTTGTCCTGCATGAGTACTGCCAAAAGCTGAATCCCTCATATGGTGGATCATTTTGTTGTGAGCTTCTCTGCAAGTGGTAGTCAACACACTGCTGTCACAGGTACAGCCTGCAGTCTTGGGCCTCTGTCTAGTTCAGAGCAGGGTGCTGTGGTAGGACAGTCAGGATTGTGGGGCTTTCTGTAGGTTCCTCCAAGGAAGTGTTTCTGCAACAGGCAGACTCTTGACTTCTCAGGACCTTCATGGTCACTGTGGGCGTCTGCTCTCTACAAAAAGTCCTCACATAGAAAGTTCCCCTTCTGCCCTTTCTGTCAGGCCCCTGTTTGGGCAGCTCAGAGCTGGAGGAATTGCTTGGAAAAAGTTCCTGTGGAAACCTGCTCTTACTCTATTCCATTTGTGCTGGTTGCCTGCATCAAAAGGAAACCGTGAACAGGGACAGCACTGGGACCATGAAATCCCATTTCTTTGTCTGCCCTAAATGGTTGAGTCTTGATAAAAGTGGCTTGTGTGGTGTGGTTGAAGAGCAGCTATGGTTGCTCTTTTCCTACAGCCAAACATACTAAACATATGTTTGGCCCTTTCTCTGCTCGTTGTCACAGGCCCCCGCCTACATCCGGGAGTGTGCCAGGCTGCACTACCTGGGATCCAGAGCCTATACATCAAAGGTAAGGCCAGCAAATGCAGTGCCTGCCCTCCCTGAAAGGGCAGAGGCTGTGATACTGTGAGGGGACCCCCATGAGTGAAAGAAGCTGAAAACAAACCAAGTCATGAAGAAGGATCTGTGAGGGAGCAAGAGTGAGGGAACCATATGGTGTGGTAGTGCAGGCGGCTGCATTAGGGAAATTGGGCAGAGTTGAAGCATCTGTTAATCAAAAGTGCAGGGAAAGCTACCAGCCTCTGTTTAGCAGCAAACCTGCTCCCTGTGCCCAGTACATGCAGCACCTGCTCCTTCATGGGGTTGTGCCTTCCAAATAGACAGATGCGCCTGCTGCCATGGCCAGGCTGCTTGGAAGAGGGGCTGGGATAAAAGCTACTTGCTGCCACTGGTACAAGATTTGACTGTGTCTTGCCAGTAAATGCTTCCCTGTCTCATATAGCTGCAGAAGAAGGAAGATGCATTGCAAGGAGCTGCACTGACCCCTCTCAAGCCTGGAAGGGCTTCTGCAGCTGGCATTCGGGAGGGGAGGGAAGAAGCAGTGGGGTCACCTTTGTATTGCTGTCACCTCTTCCTGGCACAGGGCCTGCTGGTGCAGTGCTGCTGCAGAGGGGTAGGGAAAACACAGCCCTGTGCATTCACTGGGGCTGAGGCAGCTCACAAGACTCTTCCCAGCCTGGCTCAGATGGGTGGCTCGTTTGGATTGAAGCATGGCAAGCAACTGCTGTCTCCGCTTTCCCAGGACGACCTGGATTTGCTGACATCTCCTGGCTCCAAGGAGCTGCAGCCCCTCAAGTCGCAGAAGCGAAGCCGGCTGGACACTTGCCATCAGGATGAGACCCAGCAGCGCACAGAGGAGGCATTGAAGGAACTCTTCCGCCATGTCCACAATATGCCTGACTCTGCAAAGAAGAAGAAGCTTATCCGGCAGGTAGCGTGGGGAGGAAAGATATCTTTGGGCTATGCTTGTCAGCACAAGCTTGTGCACAGGAATAAAGTCAGGGCCTGCTTGCGAGATGCTCCTGGTCTGGGCAGGCTGGGGAGAGTGGGCTTTGGGCTGTGTAAGGGGCAGAGCTGTAAGAAGGCAGGGGAGGAGGCCTAACCTGCATGTGCCTGCACCAAGCAGTGCTTTGAGCTTTTTCCAAGCCAGGGACTTGTCAATTCCCCTGTCTTGATCATGGCCTTGTTGAGCTTCCTCCCTCAGAAAGGAAAATGTCCTGTCCCCTCTCGCCTGCAGGGAGTGGACAAACTTGTCTCCTCTCAGTCTGGTGAGCATTCCCAGCCAACCTGCTGCTCCAGAGAGACTGGGCAGCATGGTCAGCACCACTCCTGCCTGCCAGCCTCCAACTCCTGCCCAAACCCTTTTCTGCTCCAGCAGCTGCTGCTTTTGACTAACCTGGTAGCCAGCACAAAGCAGTTTCGCACCCAAGCTCCCTGTAACCCTGGCTGGGAGATGTGACCTTCCTCTGCTTCCTTCTCCCTGCAGCTCTGAGCTGCTCTTCCGTTTTGGGGTGTGAAAGAGCCAAACTGAGGTCCAGACAGAGGGCATTGGGTAGCGCAGCACACAGCAGCAAGGGGCTGGTGTAACTGAAACAGTAACTGTGCTAACATACTGCCTTCATGTTTCCTCCTAGTTTAATAAGCATCCCACCGCTCTGACTCCTGGCTCTGATGTACCTGCATCCCCAGCACCGCGACGCACCCGCTCGCGCTCCTTCAGCGGCCTCATTAAGGTAAAGGCAGCCTCTATGTTCTCTGTGCTCTCTGCTGTGAGTTCATGATGTTGCTCTCTGCTTCTGCCTTGCCCTGGCTTGAATGAGGCCCTCAAAGGTAGGGACTGTTCAAAGTATTGGCTGCCAAAGAACACAGATCCACAGGGGACAGAGAAGGCAGTACAGTGAGAATAAATGTTGTTAGTATAAAGTGTAATTATCTATGAAATGCTTGGCTGTAGGATCTGTGCATCTTTCTGAAGGATTGGTTGCATCCCAAGATGAGATGAAAACTGACAGGGAGCTGTTCGTGTAGTCTAGCCTGTTAGCACAGATGTTCGCATGCTATAGACTGCCCCACAGCAGCATGTACCTGCTTCTGACAGTCTGGGCTCCTTGCCAGGCCTTAGGTCAGCTCCCGAACTCTTTACAATCAGTCAGGCTCAGCCTAGTGGCATAGTATTTCAGGTGGTTCTGCTTTGCAATCTTTGTCCCAGCGTGGCTTCCTTTTTTCTTTCCCAGCATCCAACTGCTTACCAGCAGTGCATCCTGCTCCTTCCCTTTCTTTTTCACTTTGCACTCTAAGCACTAGCCAACAGCCCTCTCTTCTTACGGCAGCGGAAAGTTTTGGGAACGCCTGTTATCCTGGAGAGGAAGAGCAGGGATACCACACCAGAGCCTGAGCGAGTCAGCAAAGAGAATGTCCACCTGGTAAGAGCTGCTCCCAGCACCACTGAAGCTGCTGGTGGGGGAGCACAGGAGGAGAGTTTAAGTTCAACTTGAGCACTCATTTGAGTGATCCTTGGGGGCTGCTTGCTGTTCTCTACAAGACAAGGTTTCAAAGTTTCTTCTGTATGATCACATAATGTCTTAGGAAGCTGCTTTGGGGAGAGCAGAGCAGATGGCAAAGGCAGCATCAGGACAGGGGTGACAGCACTGGGCCTCCACTCCCATTTTGTCCCTCTGTGTCCCTGCCCTGGGGCATTGGCTTATGCCCCTTTCCCCCTTTCTTATCCTCCTTTGTAAGTTGTACACAGCCTGCTGCAAGTTGTACACAGCCTATGAGTAGCAGAGCTGTGCCATGGTCCAGACAAACCAAGGGTGAATTTGGGTGGTAGCTGCTCTCTGATGGTACAGCCTGCTCCCAGGGAAGGCTGTGGGTGCCAATTCATTCCCTAGCTCTCTACTTCTATTCCTTTCTCTTGTCCAGTTACAGAAATGTGGATCTCCAGCTCACATGTCCCAAGCAAAGCTGAAATCTTCAGAGAACCGGAAAGAGGTGAGACACACACGTACACCCATTTTTCTTCCTGCGGAGAACCTGGCCTGCTGGGCTCTGAGACCTGCAGAAGTGATGACACGCACAGAAGGCTCTGTCTTGGGGTCTGTGACAGCTGTGGTCACCTGGCTTGTAGCAGTCTGCTCCATGCCAAGCTGTGGGCAGTTGGTGTGCTGGAAGCCTGGGCCTGAAGGGTTTCACCTGCACAGGGGTGTACAGCTGTTGTACCTCTGAGCTGGCAGGCTGGCTGCCACAGGAAGCAGAGGGAAGCTGTCATCGTGGGGCAGTGCTAACAGCCTGTCAGGGTGGCAGTGGGACAAGAGGTTGGTACAGCCCAAGACCAACTGCTGTGTTTGTCCCCATCTGCTCACTGCCTCTTATCTGGTGCTTTGGTAAAAGTACTTGCAGGGGGAGGACAGCACATCAACCTTTTCTTGCATGGTATTCCGTATCTCAGGCATTCAATTGCTCTAATTCTCTGCTCCAGGAATCCTGTAGACGCATGCGAGCCCGCCTGCTTTCCAAGGATTCATCATCCCTCTGAATCGCCTCGCACCAACGCACGGGTGGGGAATGCTCAGCCTCGCAAGCTGTGAATAATGTGCTGCACTGAGAGGGGAATGCTGCAGGCTTACGGCAACCCTCACCAACGTGGCAGTGCTCTTGAAACTGGACCTTTGCGAAGGCTGCAGGGACTTGTTTCTTTCTGTATATAAATTATATTTCATTCTACTATGGGGCAAACCACTATCTAACCAAAACTTGTGCAGCATGTCTGTCCTGCTGGCTCTGGGAAGAGCTGGAGTGCTTGCTTACAAGGAGAGCCCTGTCCATTGCGGGGCCGTTGTACTCCCAGCTCTTTCTGCGATGTTGCTAGGCTGTATTTTTTTTCTTTTCTGCTCTGAGTTTTTAACACATTGGCTTGTTTTTGCTCCCTTTTGTCTGTTAGCGGTGAGAACGATGGACTCCAACCTCCACCCGCACCCTGATAGCTAACCTTACCTTCAGGGCTCCTCTGGAGCCGTGCCTTGCACTGCTTCCTTGGGGCTCCATTTCACCCTGCCGTCAGCAAAAGGCTGTAGTGCACAAACAGTATACAGCACAGGATGGGCCTGAGGGAAGAGGAGAGGCTCTGGGTGCCATCATTTCAAGTGGGGCCAGGGGAAAGCAGCTTCCTCAGTAATCACATCTATCTGTTTCAGCTTGAGCTGGAGGCAGCCCTTGCTCACTGCCTTTGTGTTTCCATGGCACAGCATGGCTCCTGGGCTGTGCCTGGTGAGAATGGAGTGTCTCTGCTTTGTATTCCCCCAGGGAGGCTAAGCTGAGTGGGGCAGGGGGCTAGCAAAGCCTGTCTGGGGCAGGACAGCCCAGCTTTTGGAAACTGGGGTGTCTGGGGCAGGCAGAGCCTGGCAGCTGTATGTGCAGCATAAGAACAGTATTAGCAGCAGGAGAGGTGAGGAAGGGCTCTAGCCACTTGTGATCTGCTGCAAATCGTGCCAAAGGCTTTGGCTGAAGATTATCTGAATGGCTGGTCAGGCAACTGGCTGATTAGTCATTAAACTGGGGGAAAGGGCTGGAGCTGGGTTCAGCTCTTTGGCCTGAGCTGCAGAAATGAGATGAAACCATCTAGATACGGGATAAACCCCCATCACAGCTGGCCAGTGTCCGCTGCCTTGTTAAGCTAAAGTGCTCCAGTAAGCCAGTCTTGCCAAGTACCTGTCTGCAGGCACTCGGGTAGGAAACACACAGGGTCACTACTGTGAAATAAAGATTTAATCAGCTGGAGAACCATCTAAACACTACTCAGCCCTTCTTGGTGAAGCAAATAATCTCTGGAATCCAATTATAATTGTCTTCTAATCTTTAAGAACCAGCAGCCGGCAGGAGTTAGAGTTCTCCTTGACAGCTTTCTGAGACAACTGGTGGCAGGAGGTGTGAATATTGGGATGTGAGCAGGGAGTTCAGTCCAACTGGCTAGAACTGTCAAAACAGCGCATCAGAGCCCGTAGCTGGAATTTGTCACCTTTTTTTTACTGTTGGTCTGGGGGTTTTTTTGAGATACAAAGCTATGTGCCTCATGCTGCTCTGTCTAAAGAGATGTTCCTGGTACTTTATCAGGGGTCCCTGTCCCCAGTCTGACCCCAAATTGGAGCAGCTGCCTTGGAAACCTAGAGGGTAAGTGGGACTGTAGATATGTGAGTTGGGAGTTGCTGGTTTTAGGAGCCTCTGTCGCAGCAATGAAAGAGCTCTGGTTCTTCAGGGACCGGGCAGGCGAGGATGCTGTGAGGAAGGGCAGAGGCTGTTTGCTCTGGTAGTAGTATGTGCTTTTTGGATGTGCCTGTAATCCTTCCCTCTGGAGGCTGAAGCTGTCTATGTTCTCTTCTCCAAAGGGCATGGTGTGTTTTGCAGACTGCACTTCTGCCCTGCCCCTGCAGCCTGCTGTTAGCAGAGACCTGGGGATCTCAGCTTTACCTCTGAACAGAGATGAGGCAGAGCCAAAGGTCGAGTGGCAGCAGAGAGAGCTGGGTCTGGTCCTGCTTCCTCTGCTCTTGCTTGCATCAGGGGCATTTGCTGGGTGAAGCATTTGTTCATCCCATCCCACCTCTCCCCATTGCCCCTAGCTTGGGCATATATCTCTATGGGTGTCTGCTTGGCAGGGCAATCTTGTTCCTAAGACTAAATGCACTGCTCCTGTATAGATGAGAGGAATGTAATTCCTCTCCACTGTCCCCCCCTCACTGATGGCTCTAGATCAGGGATTTTGTCTGGCTTCTGGCACAGCTGAGATTTGCTTAGCTCTAAGAAATATTATCTATGGGGCATCAATCTGGTGTTCTGCATGTCTCAGATGCCTTCCCTGCCAAAGGGGCAGGACCAGTCTCCAGACATAGCAGACCCAGGAAAGGTTTGGTGCCCTGGGCTGTCCTCCCTATGTCAAAGATGGTGGTGGCTAACGGATTTGGCCTGTAGGACCCTTGGCTGTTGCAGTCCCAATGTGTTAACACTGTATCACAGGCGAGGGGGGGTTTTAGTCATGCTTGGTTGTGTCTTATTTGTCTGCCCTGTGCAATGACTTACAAGGATGCTTCCTTCCAGAGCAGCCACTAACTGTTCCCAGAGTCTATAGTTTCAAAGTGTTTTTAATCTTTGTCCTTATTTATATATGCATGTACGTACTGATTCAGACTGCTGCCTTTATGTGTGTTCATGTGAAAACCCCATATTAAATGCTTTTATTTTTAGTGGTTTTGCTCAGTGGCTTAATCAGTTTCATGGGGACAGCAAGGACTTGGTGGTGCATCCACTTTCAAAACGTCTGCTCAGAACCCCAGAGCTCCCATCCCTAATTGCTGGGGTGCTTGGTGCTCTACTTGCCTGCAGACATGGCACTGACCTCCCATGGCACTGGGGCTTGTTCCCTCTCGGGGATCCTGGTTTGATGCAGGGTCCCCAGACAGGCTGTCTTTTCCTCAGAGATATGAAGTTGGACCTCTTCTTTTCCTGTCTTCCCCCTGCTGTCATCCAGGGTGATGGGAAATCAGGTTTACAAAGAGCACTTTATATAAATAATGGATCAAATGAATACATTTTTCTCTGTAGAACCATTCTTCTCTTGCCACTCTTGGCTGCTGAGGGAGGATGGTTTCTGCTTACATTTTCTTCTCCTCCTTCTTAATAATGGTGTCTCAGATTTTATGCAGATTATTTCTCTGTGAAGTTCTTCCACGTTTGAAATGCCCTGGGCTTGCCTGCCGTGGCTCAGACACTCATTAACATCCTCACCATGCAGCTGAAAAACAAGCAGGAGAAGCGAGTGGCACAGTACGTTTGAAACCAGCGCTGCCTTCCTGCGGGGTGAGCTTCCAGAGGGCCTCATTCTCCTCCAGGGCTGCAGTTGGGTGTCATGGGACCAGTGCACCCCATCTCCCCGGAGCTCAGGGAGCAGGAGGGGACCAGCCTCTGTGCACTTGAAAGCAGATGTGAGAGTCCAGAGAGACATTTCTGTTCTTGAAAATGGTGAACAAAGGAATGCAAAAACTCACAACAGCTATTTTGAATACTGCAAACGCAAATATCACCTTCTTGATAAGCTGTGATTCAAAGCGACAGCTTTATATGGCTTACATAATTTTAAAAATGGATAGTTTTTAGCCCCTGGAGCCACAACCTAAGCACTTACACTTGGCTGCAAGTGAAGGGGCAGCAGTCACTGGGACCAAGCACTGGGTGAAGGTACATATTTAGATGGAGATTGCTCAGCTTTCAGTGTGTTTGCTTTGGCCTCTTGGTGTTCCTGCACAGCAGTGGAGTTACAAAGCAAACAAGCAGTGCTCATCCTTCATTTCATTAAACAGTTTTTATATCAGATTGCACAGCACAGACTTGCAAATAAGTTCTACAGAGTGTCACTGCTATCTAAATCAATTTTTGCAAGTTGTCTGGATTTTTTTTAAAAACAGTCCTGCCCTGGTTCGGAGTTGAAACAAGATATTTTTTCTCTCTTAAATTATCATGTGTGGCTGGGAGCTGTCATGCTGCTGCTGCATCTCACTGCCTAGGGCAACAGTGTAGACAAAAAACATGAGTACTGCTAGCAATAGATGTTGGCACCAGCCAGACCAGTTATCAGGCTTTACAATCTCATTGGCTTGGATTAACTAATATTTTTTCATGGAGTGAATAAATTACCATGTTTAGTTCTGTTTGCTCATCCCCCCAGCAAGGGCTTCGTGCTGAAGCTCATAAATTGTGCAGGCACGGAGATGCTGAGATCTCCATGCTGAGTCTCACGTTGACTGCTTGTGCTGTGTACTAGGGTGGGATCTCCACTGGCACCAGCTCTCCAGCCCCATCCTGCTCCAGCCCAGCTTTGTTCCGAGGGAAGTGCCCACGCTTGAGGGATGCAATGGGGTTGTTTCTGGGCTTCTGTATGTTGATGCAAAGAGAAGCTGTCCCCAAGTGCACATCATGGGGTGAGGTTTGGATAATACCCAGCACCAGTCTGAGGTGCTGATTTCAGTCCTGGTTGGAGAGGAGCAGAGCTGTCCTTTCCCTGCTGAGTTCCAGCTGGAGTGGGCATTACTGCACTCCCCTCCTCAATTCCACCTCTCCTTGACTAAACCAGGCTCTTCTCCCAGGCTAAACCAGCCTCCCCTACCTTGCTGCTGGGAATTATTTACAAGTCCATCACCCAGCCCTCCCACGGGATGGCTTACATGATTTTTTTTCTCCTTTTGCACTAGAGAACTGGGTCTCCACTTCATCCTCTGCTTCTGACAAACTCCTGTGCTCCTAGGGCTGGGAATTGGGATGAGTGGAGGTACAAACCTACCATGGCTGTGTGTAACTGGGTGCAGGCACAGATCTGTGATGTGGGAGTGTCTGCGTTGACCTGAGGTTGGTTTAGGGTTCGTTTCCTCCAACCTTTTTTGCTTACAAAGCTTGGAGCTTTGCCTGCCCGTCCTCCCACCCTGGGGGAGCAGGATCTCGGCAACCTCTTGCACAAAAGCCTCTGGTTCCATTGTGCCTCACCAAGGCCGTTCTCCAGTGGGAGCGCAAGAGGGGGCTGGCAGCACGCGCTCCGGGACAGGACCCCCTGCCTGTCCCGCAGCACTGGGGGGCCCCAGGGCCAGAGGTGCTGGGGGAGGCAAGCTTGGAGCATCCTGGTTCTTCCCTGGCTGCATCTGGGGGATAGAGGGGGCAGGAAGCTAGGGTTATAAATGAGGCGAGTAAGAACATGAAGAGCACAGCGGAGGCAGCTGGAAGGGGCTGGAGAGGGCTGCCCTCTTACAAAGCACAAAAATCAGCTCTGCAGGTAGCCCCTAGCATGGTCCTCCAGCTCCAGTGAGAGTCCCTGCCCACATCTGGGGCTGAACAGAGCTGCCACAAGACAGACTAAGCCCTTTTTACTCACTTTTTTTGGCTACTGGCATTGCTCCTTCAGAGCCAGACCCTGGTAGCCAGTCACTCAGGCTTGCACGTCTAGGGCTGCTGCTCCTTCTTGCAGCACTTGCACCCTGAAAGTGCCTCTACAGTGTAGGAATTTGGGAGACTGAGGCCAAGTGGGGCTGGCACCAGCTCCCCCATCCCACCACTTGCAGGATCTGACTTTCTTCCACCTTCTAGCAGCTTGCAAGTGTGAAGGGCTGGAGGAGGAGGAGCAAGGACACGGAGACACTCGCTCACAAATGTGGCACTGGCGAGGCGCAAGAAAAGCCGCCTGCAACTGCAGCAGCACAATGAGCCCAAGTGGGCACACAGCTCATTGATTACATCCCAGCATGGGACTGGCCGCCAGCTACCCATAAATACGAAGCAGAGGCAAGCTCATCTGCACCCAGGGTATCTTCATCAATAAAATCTGGACAGAGCCACTGCCTCTCTCATCCATCAGGCTGAGATACTCCTTATTTCTCAGGTTAGATGGTTTCCCAGCCCAGGGATGTCAGTGCAGGAGGGATTGCAATAAGATTAAAAGGGTTGGTGGGAACAAACCTTGTTCTTCTAAAAACAAAGCCCGGTGTCTCTACTCACCCTGTGGCTAAGGTCATCAGCTGAATCCTGAAAACCCACCTGCTCCTACAGGGAGGCAGGGTTTTATGGCAGGGGAACTGCAGTTTATAGCACCATGGAGAAATATGTTGGATGTGCTTGGCAACAGCAAATGGAAAGTTAGTCTATTAAACAGTAAATTATCCCTCCAATGCATCTTCATTGAGGAGGGTTAATGAGTGGCTGCAGGCAGAGCAAGCGGAGAAAAGCGCCTGTGTACGTGCGGTGTGTATGTGGAACAATTGCTACATCTGGGGAACTCTGAGCCCCTGATCCCACGCTGCACCAACAATAGCATTTCTATGTGCGAGGCGCTTCACAAACACCTCCTTGCGCGTGGTTTATTCAAACCAGCTTGTGCCGTGCTGCAGAGCTCCCCGGCAGTTGCTATGTCCAGCCATGCTGGGAACAGCATCTCCCCATCTGCATCTGTGCTGCTTGGCACAGATGTTTTCCTTGTGGGCTAGAGTGGGTTTTGGGAACCCATGGTGCAGAGCTCAGCCCCTCTGCTCAGCCGTGCTGTGAAGCAAGTCCTTGAGGACTGTTCCCCTTCTGCTGCTCTGCAGTCAGTGAGACAGGTTGGGCTTCCTCCGCTTGAACAGTCCTTGTTATGCAAGGCTGAGGCCAAATCCGCCCGCTTGGGAGCCTCAGCATCTCCCATATTAACCTGGAGGACGCAATGGATGCTGTTCCTTTCATTGAGTCCCAGTTGCACAGTTCCCCAGGCAGTGCAGCTGCCCCCCTCTCCTGCCGTCAGCAGTACCACATTCACAGAGTGACACTGGCTGTGTTTGTAGGGTGATGCTGGCATAGGGTGATGCTGGCCATGTTCACAGGGTGATGCTGGCAGTGTTTGCAGGGCAGCACTGGCAGTGTTTGCAAGGCGATGCTGGCAGCATTTTCAGGGCAATATTGGTGGTGTCTAGAGGGTGATGCTTGCCATGTTTGCAGGGCAACACTGGCAGTGTTTGCAGGGTGATGCTGGCCACGTTCAGAGTGCAATGCTGGCCATGTTCAGAGTGCAATGCTGGCCACGTTTGCAGGGTGATGCTTTTCCTGTTTGCCAGTGAGATAGGGCTTGTCCCTGGAGAGAGCCCAGAAAGAGCACATCCCAGCCCTGCCTGCCGCTGCTGCTAACCAGACAAGATTTACTGTGATCCCTGTGGCCCCCAGCCGCCTGCGCCACTCCATAATAGACCCATCAAGGGCATTGTGGCGCTGCACAAGCCCAACAGGTGCCCTAACGGTGCCGACATGCTGCCCTGCTCCCACACAATGCCTCACCCTCTGAAGCTGAGCGTATCCAGCGGGACAAAGGGAGCCATGGCATCCCAGCACGAGCCAGGCTGACAAGGCGTGACAGATGTGGCCCTGGCCAGCAGAGGGGCAGCCCAGCAGCCCCCCTGGGCAGAGTCTCTGGGGATGCTGGGCAGCCGGAGATCACGGCCACTCTGCTCCTGGCATGTCTGTACATGGGTCGTGTGGCCACTGCTCCCAAACCAGGTGTGTTTTAGCGATGTTGCTGGGTGAAAGGGTTCAAAGCACAGCCCTGGTGCAAGGGGACCAAGCTCCTACAGCACTCAGTGCTCCTCAGCAGGGGAGTTGGAGCAGGCACCGTGCATGCACACTATTGCCTGCATTTTAAACACTTCTTCTCCATATCAGTGCCTGGTACTACCCTGAGCACTGCTGTGGACTAGTGACAACCATGGCACTGCTTCCAAGTGCAGCCTAAATGCTGTAGCAAGCACAGGTCAGGACACGCCACCTCCTTCCCTGTGCACCGAGGTGCAGGGTGCAGCGGTGCAGCACAACTGCCTTGAAGTCCAGGCATGCTGGAAGGTGCCATTGGCCATGAGCAGCTCCAGTATGGCCCCAGCGCCAGCCCAGACTGTGGAAGAGCTGACAGGGGCAGGCTGCAGCCCATCCTGGGGTGGGTGGAAATGCCGGGATGCTGCCCTGGGGGGCTTGGCTTAAAACTGGCAGCAATTTTTGTTTGAAGCTTTGTAGCTGCTTCGCATCTCTTTGCACGACAGGTCTGGCGCGTACCCTGGAATCCTTCCCCAGAGCTTCCCAAGAAAACTCTCCTACAAAAAAGCACTTTTGCTTCATTTTAACCAAACCCAGAGCCCATCAGACGATCCAGATGGTCTCTCTCTCTATCAAGCAGTTTTGGCCCAAATCCCAGTGGCATACGGCAGGACCAGGCCTCTCCTGATAAAGAAAAGTTTGGGGGTTATCTCTCTCCCTGCTCCTCATCCATATTCAGAGGCACCCTGGGCCTTTCCCAGTCAGCTGTTGCTCCCCAAGGCCCATATCACTCCATAGAGGGCACCTGAGCAATTTGGGATCTCCTAAATGCACCAGGGGCAGAGGAGTGAGAGCCAGGTCTTGGCACACAGCCTGTCCCACTGCCCCACTGCCCTGCCCAGCCCTTGCCATGTTGGCAGCCCTGGAGGGAGTTGCTTTTGCAACCAGAGCATCTGCAGAGGCATTGGCCATGGCCAGCAGCCCAGCTCAGTGGATTGCTCTGTGATGCCAGGGCACAGGTGCTGGCAAGAAGCTCCCATAAGAGAGCAGGAGTTGAAGTATACATGGGATAAAATGTGGATGTCAGCCTGAAATGAGGTTTTTCAGCCTTCCAGCCCTGTACTCCCACTGGAACTGAGGCAGGCGATGGTGGCTGCTCCCTTTGCCAAGACCACAGCCCTGGCTGTAAGATGACTGGGTGTTGCTGCAGCTGGACACAGAGATGTAAGGAGCCTAATTATTCTGCAGATCACAAGGATTTGCCTGGGGCAAGTGCCTGCAAAAGGGAGGAAACAAGATCCCTGATCCTGCTCCTGCCTTCCCACCAGCAGTAGAGGTAAAGGGCAGATTAGGAAGACTCAGCTCTACTCTGATGGCCAAGGGTCAAGGGCAAGTTTGGGAGAGAGGGAGAGGGATCACAAACATCACAGCAGTAGCAGCCAGCTTTGGGGAACACCAAGCCACCTGGAAACAGCATTTGCCCCCTGAAATTCAGACAAGGTCTTCAAGCACAGAGCCCCCTTCATGTGCCACTGCCACTGGGGTCCCCCCGTGAGCCCCAAGGCAGACTGCAGGGCCACCTCTGCTGAAGCTGTGCCAATGAGGGGTTGGCTCTCAGAGTCCTTCCCCAGCTGCTCCTGCTGGGAAGCAGCTCATCTTCCTCTCTGTCAGGGCTGCTGGGTAGCAACGAGGAACAAACCCCTTTCATCCATCTCAGGCACAGCTTCCTCCCGGGATTGGGGCCAGAGGAAGGAGATGTCACGAAAATGCAGACAGATGATGGGAGCCTGCATTCGGGATGGGAAAGGGCTGCTGATCCAGGCCAAGCTGGTGCGACCCTGTGTGTGTGTGAGGTGGCCCTTGCCGGAGTGAGACCCCATGCAGACACCTCCCTCTCATTCTGATTAAGGAGCCTGTAGAGCTCCATATGCAGAGGGCACTGATTTAAGAGGCACTCCTGTCCCTGGGACGTGCCACTGTCCCTGCAAATACCCCGCTGGCTTAGGAAATGAGCGTGCGGTGGGGTGTCCTTGCTCGCACACCTCTCCTCCCGCTGCCAGAGCAATGCGACAGGCTCCCAGTCTCGTCCTTCCATGAGTTTCCTCTCCGAGGAGGGCATTTGCAGCGGTTGTTGGCAGCAGCCAGGGCTCTGTCAGGCATCTCAAAATGCCTGTTGTTTTCCTTAAGGACTCGGCTCTTGGAGCCATGGAGTTACAAGTGGCTCAGGTGTCATCAGTAAAGCAGGTGACCAGCCCTCCTGGTTACACCTTCCTGCTTTACATTTGCAGACCTCAGGGGAGAAAATGGAAGGTAATAAAATGAATGCAAAGCTCGCATTTCTGAAATGTCAGCTGTTTGGGGCCAAGCTCACAGAATTTCTTGGCTTCTTTTTTTTTTATTATTGCATTGAAATAGGTTTATTTTGCCTCATTCTTCTAGGTGAATTAGCCACAAAGAGATTTTGGTGTCTTTGACATTAAGATGTCCCCTTGGAGTGAGAAAGGACATAACTAATGCCACAGCCAAGAGTTGCTGTCTGGGGGGCGGGGGTGGGGAAGTGGAAATGCATCCCCAAGTACCCCCTGTGTGCTGGGGTGCTTGGCCATAGGTTCCCATGAGCAGAGCAAGTGCCATCCTGGCTTAACCAGTGCCAGCCCCATGTGTTCCCTGCAGGCTGCTGGGTCCCTGTTGCCTCGCCTGGGCTCTGGATGATGGGGATGGGGCTCCAGGTGGGAGACAGGCCAGGGGCGCTTGGAGCACACTAGGAGGAATGAAAGCTTTTGGCACCCCCCGAATAGAGGTCGGGATGCTCTGCCTGCTGCCGCTTGGTTCACAGGCTGTTTCTCCGATCTCT
>NW_010159725.1:0-1661 GCF_000695765.1 Mesitornis unicolor
AAACAGCATAGTGAATCATAGAACTACATGGACATGCTTTCAGTGTTGATTGGGGGAAAAAAAAATAATCTGTATTTTGAGTCGATTTTGGTTTCACTGGTTTCACGGTCAGCCTGAGTATTTGTAGCCTTCTTGAATAACATGCTTTCATAATCTCTTACTTGGTATCTTCAAAGAACGCTCTTGCTTTCTTTCTCTTTTGCTGTCGTTTGGTTCCTTTAATACTGCTCACTTTTGAGAATGACTTTTCATTTTTAAGCTACTCTGTTGATCTAGTCAATATGGTAGCTTCACCTAAACTTTAGCTAAAAAGATTAGTCTGGCTGGAACTGAAGACTGTGATTTTTCTGTAGTTTGATATGAGTATGTTTTTAAATTTTGGGGAATAGGTTTTCAGTATTACAGCAGTTTATTCTGGGGTCAGATGGCTAAACTTAAAGCAGGGCATGATAATGGAGGAGCATTAGACAGGTGACTTTTGTTCTTCGTATACTGCTAGCTGTACAACTCAGATGTAGAAAGTACTTCCTTTACTCTTTTACTGTCAGACAATAACTATCTACTTATCTGTCTATCTTGCACATAAAATTATTTCTGTAGATTTTAGTTTGGGTTGGGTTTTTTGTTTGTTTTGTTTGTTTGTTTGTTTTTTGGACAGGTGGATGTGTTAGAGTAGAGCATGTTTCATAGATGCACTAGCCAAATTAGTTTTGGCAAATACTTAAAACTCATGAACTGTCATATCTGAATTAATCTCTTGTGTGATTGCTGAACTGAAACTTTGTCTTGTAATCCTTTCTCCAAAGGTGCCATTTTATTATGGGAGAGTGGGAGGCAAATATACCCAAAAAGCCTTTACTAAACTTTTCACAGTAGGTAGTGGAGACACAAACCTTAATATAAGGACAAGAAATTCCATCCTCAGAAGTCTCAGGAGCCAGATTCTGGTTTTGTTTTGTTTTGTTTTGTTTTTTAAACATCTCCTTTCCTCTGCAACTTCCTGACGCAGTGGTGCTACCACAGGAGTGACTTTCACCAGTGTCCATGAGAAGGCTGGGGACAAGCCCAAAGTAACATTGTAGCAACTCCTAAGTAATACCTGGCCTCCTGGAGGTGGTTGCCATGAGCTGCTCCTGTGCTGTTCTGTCAAGCAATTGTTAAGTCTCCCCTAAGTGAAAGATGCAGGCCTGAATGGGTTTGTCAGACTGAACTTGGCCAGCAGGTCGTTGGATGGGCCCTACTGAATTGGGAAGTTCATAATGCAGTGTGCCAGTTGATTCTGTTGTCTTGGCTTGGGAAGCGGCCTCTTTGTCAGTATGAGGGGCTAAAAGAACTGATTCCACAGATCAAACAACCTTATAGGTTATTTTGCTTTTCATTTGGTCACTGAACCATGTATCAGAAAGAAGTGTTACACAGTGGGCAAAATTTAATCTTTAAGCTTTGAGGATGAGGGTGATAACCTTTGACTGAAAGGTAATTTAAATCCATCCTCTTTGAAATCAGAGGAGAACTAAGGAATCAGCCAACATGACTATAATCTAGATAGAGGTATGAATGAGAAGAAATAAGGAAGCTATTTGTAAGCATGCAGTGCAGAAGATTACAAAATCTTGTGCTACTGTGCAGCTTTGAGCTAAATAGAACTAAGTTTCTATTTA
>NW_010159726.1:0-269 GCF_000695765.1 Mesitornis unicolor
TCCGGCTGCAGGCGCAGTCGCCGGTGCTGGCGCGGCACTACGGCGCGGTGCAGGACCTGCTCTTCCAGGCTTTCCAGTTCCACGCCGCTTCCCCGCTTCATTTCGCCAAGTATTTCGACGTCAACTGCAGCATGTTCCTGCCCCGCAACTACCTCGCGCCCAGCTGGGGTTCCCAGTGGGTCATCAACAACCCGGCGCGGGACGACCGCAGCACCAGTTTCCAGACGCAGCTGGGGCCCAGCAGCCACGACACCGGCAAGAGGGGGACC
>NW_010159726.1:494-2772 GCF_000695765.1 Mesitornis unicolor
CAGAGCTCGGACGAGGCGGCCGATTTCCTCGCCCACGCCGACCTGCAGAAGCGCACCTCCGAGTACCTCATCGACAACTCCCTGCACCTCCACATCATCATCAAACCCGTCTACCACTCCCTCATCAAGGTCAAGAAGTAACGAGGCACAGCTGGGTCCCACCTCCGGACCGGCCCCTGCCTGGAGGTGGATGGGGGTCTCTGCACCAGGGGTGCTCTCTGCCACCCATCCCTTCCAAAATTGTCCTTGTCCCATCCCCATCGCTGGCCCTGGGTGCCTGTGGGGAGCTGGGATGGGGGACACTGGGAGCCCCATAGGGTGATGCAGGTGGCAAAATGTGCAGCCCATGGGTGCAGAGCTCCAAGGGGTGAAGGGATGGGGACGGGGACCCTGTTGTGATGCCACCCTGAGGTCCCTCTGCAGCCAGGCCATGGTGCTGGGTCTGGCTGCCAGCATGGGTGCCCAAATTGGGGTGGGTGGTCCGGCTGCCTCCCCTGTCCCTGTCTGGGTACCCCCCTCTTCCTAATAAAAGCAGAAAATGAGCGTGGGGAGTGTGTGGGTGTCTAGGGATGAACCCCTACAGTGGGAGTGGGGGTCCCCAAACCCCCCAGAATGCCCCAAGAGGGGTCCCACAGGAGGGCTCGCCCCCAGCCCTGGCACATGGGGTGCTCCCCATGCAAAGGCCCCTTTGCTGCTGAGGGTCTCGTTAATAATTAACGGCGGGCGAGCGAGCGGGGCGGCTGCTGGGCGATAGCGCCCGGGCTGTGTTTACCCAGCGCCGATAACCCCGGTGCAGGCACCGCTCGTGGGGATATCGGCAGCGTGGGGGAGTGGGGCTCGGCTCAGCATCACCCCCATCGCCGGGAAGGGACACGGTGCCACACCAGGACCCCGCTGCCACCACCGGCTGCCCCAGTCCTCGGGTTGGGGACACACAGAGGGACATCCCAGGGGTGCTTTGCTGCGGGTGGCAGATGGCTTTGATCCATGGCGTGGTCTGAGGAGGGGAGACGGGGAGGATGTGACTGTCCCAGCCTCTGCTCAACCCTGCCGTGACAAAACGGGAGCTGTGATGTGGAAAACTCCTGTTTATTCACCCAGAAGAAAAAATAATCACCAGGGGGGCGGCTGTGAGCACGGCGGGGGTTTCTGTGGAGCCACCGGTCCCATCTTGGCTACGGCTCCTGTGGAGGGAGCAGTTGTGGGGTCAGGGAGCTGTGGGGGAGTCCCCACTCACCACCCCACATTGGCTGAGACCCCATGGGGCCAGCAGCCCCATCCCTGTGTGAGCCACGGGGCAGCGAGCCTGGCAAGGAGGGGAAGCAACGTGGAGAGCTCTGACCTTCGCAGCATCCTCCTCCTTCTTCTCCTCTTCCTTCTCCTCCTCATCCTACTCATCCTTGTCCTTCTCCTTCTTCTGGTCCTGCTCCTGGTCCAGCTGCCTCTCTTCATCCTGCGCAGCCGCCTCCTCTCCCGCTCGCTCCTTCCCCTGAAAGGCAGAGGCTGAGCCACATCCCCTACCCCACGGCAGGGACCCCCTGTACCGGTGCCATGCCCTGTACCTTGACATGCAGGCGCCGGGCCTCAGCCTGCGTCCTCAGCAGCTCCTCCTGGATGATCTCGGTGAAGTCCTTGCGGGTGCGCTCCAGCACCGCCTCGGGAGCCCACTCTGTGTTCTCCTTCACCTCCGTACCCTGGCTCTCCAGCTTGGCGCGCTCCTTCAGCCGCATCTCCCGGTGCCGGGCCTCCAGGACCTTCTCCCGCCTCGTCTCCCGCTCGAACATCTAGGGCAGAGTTTGGGGCTGAGGGGCGCAGGGGACCCCACGGGACAGCACAGGGCACACAGCGACCCGCGGCTGCACACGTACAGCGTTGACCAGGGCCTTCTCGTTCTTCTGGAGGGTGCAGAACCCGGAGGAGATTTCCAGCACGGTGACCGTGCCCAGCTTGGAGCCGCAGCCCACGACGCTGCCGTTGTCCTGCAGGCGCAGGCAGGAGAGGGGCTCGTCGCAAACCTGGGGAGGGAGGACGGACAAGTGTGGCATCAGCCCATGGGGGAAGCAGGGCAGGACAAGTGACGGGGGCAGATCCACACCTTGCTCTATAACAGGAGCCTACGTGCAAATTTTTGGGCGTGCTGGGCTCCAGCACAGCTCAGGGCTGAGTGGACAGCTTCTTATCCCGAGCTCCACGCAGGTAGGATCCCATTCCCTGGCTCTGTTGGCTCCGTGCAGGGAAAGGCAGCGGATCCGGTAGCCCCCATCCCCTCCCAGGGACC
>NW_010159726.1:2849-3766 GCF_000695765.1 Mesitornis unicolor
AGCGGGTGGTGAAGAAGACGGCCGGCCTCTGGCTGCTCCAGCACCCGTCCGTCAGGTAGGGGAGGTGGTACCTGCCGCAGACCCGACGCAGCGGGGATGGGCTCACGGCATCCAGCTCTGTGCACAGCTTCCCTTCATGTGCCTTCAGCCAAAAGCTCAGGCCTGGGTGCTCCGTTTCAGAGCCCTCAGCCACGCTGGCACCGCTCTGCCTTGGTGACCCTCCCACCCCAGCAGACCAGCCCCGAACACGCGTTTTCCATTAAAATATAAGGTTTTTTTAACAGGACAAACACACCAACACCTACTTGGTCCACATAATCGGCGACTCCCGGATCTCCTCCGACCAGATCCGAGCAGTCCAGTCGCCAACCGTCAGGAAGATTTTGGGGTAGAAGGGGTTCCTGGCCAGCGCGTAGACGGGTCCGTGGTGGCCGCTGTAGGTGCAGGTGATTTTCTCAGTTGGATTCTTGGCCTTGCGGTTGCAGGCAATGACGATGCCCTGCTCCGTGCCCACCATGAACTTGGTGGGCTGGGGGTGACAGAGAGCGGCCGTCAGCAGGATGGGGACCCCACAGGGCAGCAAAGGGGGGACCCGCACTGTTCTGGGGGATTTAGAGACCAAAATGCCAGCAAGACCACGAGTTTTGGGAGCACATCAACCCTGAACTCTTAAAGCTGGGGGGAGAACAGGCTGCAAGGTGCAGTGTGGTGCTGTGCGTCACTCTGGGTATCAGACGCTTGTGCTGTGCCTGTGGGGGTCATCGGGTGCTGCCCACCCACCCGGCTCGGTTCGGTTTGGCTCCTACCCCAGTGAGGCAGGGGGATGCTGATGGTAGGGGGATGCTGATGGCAGGGGGATGCTGATGGCAGGATGATGCTGATGGCAGGGGGGTGCTGGTGGGCGGGGGGTGGGGGTG
>NW_010159726.1:3934-6022 GCF_000695765.1 Mesitornis unicolor
GCTGAAGGCAGGGGGATGCTGCAGGCAGGAGAATGCTGATGGCAGGGGGATGCTGATGACAGCAGAACTGGGGGGCTCACCATGGTGGGCTCGAACTCCAGCGTGACGGCGCCCAGCGCATTCTCCAGGAGCCCTTTCCGGGTGATGTCCAGGGCCAGCTTCTCGGTGGGCTCCGACAGCTTGCGGATGTCCCACCACAGGACCTGCATGGGACAAGGAGCGGGTGGGTGCTGCAGGGGGTGCTCCCAGCCCAGCCATGGGTGCTGGGGCCAGGCTGCCCATCCCTGCCCTTTACCTGCCCGTCGGTGGAAGCCGAGAAGCACTCGGTGCCCGTTTTGGACTGCAACCAGACGGCTCCGTACACGGGGTCCCTGTGGCTGACCTCCACGGTGGACACCTCCACAGGAAAGCACCCCTTTCTGGTGTCCCAGTACGCTGGGAAGGAGAAGGAGCTCTCAAGATCTGCACCAGCTCTTTTGCTCGCCGCCCATTTCCCAAGGAGATGCTGCCCCGCTGCCCAGGCCAGAACGAGGAGCAAGCCCCCCTGGGTGCTCCCCCCATGCTCCCCAGCCCCAGCAGGACCATGCAAGTGTCCATGGGCTGGGTTCCTGCTGCTGCAGTCACTCGCAGCGATGCCCGTGGCAGCGCTAATGCAATTTGCACCTTCTGCAGCCGCGGCGCTGGGCGCTGGTAACGTTAAATAGCCGTGGGATTTCACCAGCGATCATCTCCACGGCAGATGCACTGCAATCCTCTGAGGCAATAAATCCCCCCCATGGCTCCCCCCTGCTCTGCACAGCAGGACCAGATGTGATCTAAGCCTGACCCTGGCTCTGCTCCCCTCCTGTGTACCCGAAGGGTGTCCCCTGTTGCTGCCTCTGATGCATGGAGAGGCCGTGGTTCAGCACAGGTTGGGCAGCTGGGTCATGGCTAGAGCACACATCCCCTCTTGCTCACTCCTAATTAAGCATTTGGATGTGATGGGGCGTGCTCTGCTGTGAAGGATGGGGTGAGGTCCCTCCCCTCCATCACCTGTGGAGTGGGTACGTAACATGTGCCCCATCAGATCCCATCACTGCTGCGAGCAGCAAGGACAACAGCAAAATGAGAGCCCCTCAGCTCAAGAAGGACAGGAACTGCTTGAAAGAGTCCAGCAGGGCCACAAAGATGATGGAGGGAGTGGAGCATCTCCTGCTGAGGAGCAGCTGAGGGAGCTGGGGCTCTGGAGCTTGGAGCAGAGGAGACTGAGGGGTGCCCTCATTCCTGGGGATCCATTGGGAAAGGGCAGTGTCAGGAGGAAGGAGCCAGGCTCTGCTCTGGGATGGCCAATGCCAGGACAAGGGCAATGGTCCCAAGCTGGAGCACAGGAGGTTCAAGCTGAAGATGAGGACAAACTTTGTGAGTGTGAGGGTTCTGGAGCATGGCCCAGGCTGCCCAGAGAGGTTGTGGAGTCTCCTTGTGTGGAGACACCCAAAGCCCTGGCCGTGTTCCTGTGTGACTGCTCTGGTGATCCTGCTCTGGCAGGGGCTGCACTGGGGGAGCTTTGAGGTCCCTTCCAGCTCCTGACATCCTGGGATGCTGTGAGCAATTAAATCAAAGGGCTGGCGTGGCCAAGTAACAACAGAGCCGTAAATGAAGCTGGCAAAGGAGGGCCCTTTTCCAAGCACTTGAAACAGCAGCACACGAACAATTCAGTGCATGAAGTGACAAAAACCGCCCTAGGCTTTTGCCATGCAAAGATTCGAGGCCGTGGGTGAGGGGGAAGCTCCAGGCCATGCTCAGGATGTTCCCAACCACAGCACTAATGACGTTACCTCCCTTGTGAGGCTGGATCCAGCCTCTTGCTGAATTAAACTGAAGCCTGGTTAGTGCGGCCTTGCTCCTAATCCGTCCCCCTTACCCATCTGCCCGTTGTAGCACCCCCCCAGCAGGACGTGCGAGTCTTTGGGGTTGTATTCCAGGCTCACGATGGGCGAGGACGGCTTGAGGACGAGCTCCGGCTTGTTGGGGATTTCTGCCGAGAAGGGAGAAGTAAAGAACAGAGAGCAAAGGCAGCGGCAGGGTGAGACCTCCCCCATGTCTAAAGCA
>NW_010159727.1:0-2551 GCF_000695765.1 Mesitornis unicolor
AATCCGAGGTCCTTTAAAGGGACCGGGCTGGGCTTTTAAGGACCGAAGCCGAACAAAGCCCTGAAGCTGCTGGCGGCTCACCTGAGGCGTAATAAGGGCTGAGGTCGAATTTTTCAGTGACAGATTGAAATGTGAATCTCTGTGAGATTGTCCAAATACAGAAGCCAGAACTTTATTCTAACAAATGCTGGTTTTGTCCTGAAAAGAGACAGCATCACTGAGGACTTGATCAGACGGAGCTTTGAATCCCCAGTCTTTGGTTAGGATTGCAGAAACATCTGCAGTGTTGTCTTTGTGGCTGATTTGTAACAACTTTCAGTTTCTTACAGGAACAGTGGATTTGCTTTAATTTTAAAGGAGTTGAGGCTTGAAAACAATTGAGTTTATTAACTGACCCTCATCTTGTTAACTCTGCAGCTTAAACAGCAATGGAGCTGCAAAATTATGTGCAAGTTGAAGTCAGGCTACTACATCCTGTGTGGATAAAGGAGTTACTCGAGGCCTTTGCCGAGGCCTTTACCATAATGCATTTACTTACTCAGAGTCAGCTGCAAGATGTAGCATTTCCTGAGACTTTTCAAAAAGCCTCCTCCATGTATTTAGTAAACACTTCAAACCACTGAATTAGGGAATACTCCGTTTCTCTGTAGCAGGCATTTGCCACCAAATGGGATATTTCAGCTCTGTCTCCATTGTGCAAATGATGGGGTAAGCCTAAGCTGTCTGGATGCTTGTGCTCAGGCTCTCAGTTTAGATGTCACTCCTTGTCCTTCTCTTTTCAGTGGTGAGATGCTGACCACAGACAGTGCTTGGGATGAGAAGCCCATAACAAAAGATAGCTGCATACTCCCAAAGCTGACTGTAGCAGACAGGTTGCCCTGCATGGTGTAGCTGCAGCCTCCACGTGCATGTCTACGTTAACCTCTGTACTTCTTTCTGTGATTCCTTCGTGCCAACAAGCACCACACAGTGAACCAACACTTCTCTTCCCTCCAGTCCTATCTGAAGCAGCAGGTGGGAAAGATCATGCTTGTTATGCCTATCAGTCCTTCCCAGCCCAAACAGGAGTGTCTGAAGGCCAGATATCCCACAAGGCTCTTTCCCACCTGCTTGTGAGGAGAGGCTGTTATGCTACCTCTCTATTTACTCCTTTAGTTTTGCAGCCCTGAAACTGCCTGGAAGAGTGGCATATGGGGGTGCTCAGATATCTGAAGGGTTTTGAGAATTACGGTACCTTCTGGTAAACACCTCCCTCTCCGCCGTGTGCCTTGGCATAGCTTCTATTTCATTTTGGCATTAATTTATTTGCAGCAAAAGGGAAGTAAAAAAAGGGGTTGAGAGATGAGAAAACAAGATCTAGACAAGTTTTAGTTTTAGGTTGAATGAATAATATACGGTACTGTATATAGTATGCAGAAAGGGATTAATGTTTTATTTTATTATTGTTACTAAATATTTTCAGCCCATATGAAGTCCTTCAGTGAGTCTGTGTGAAAGCTAAAGATGGCAAAATTTAGCTATGTGCTTCCACAAAGATAGGAGACTGCTTTTACTCACTGTCTGCTATGTACTCATATGTTTTGTCCTCTGTCCCAGCCCTGAGTCCTATTAAATGGAGAGATACTCTGACTAATGCTTTTCTCCTGTATACCATTGTACTTTACAGAAACTAATGTTGCTTTCATAAGGTGAAAAGGAGTGTGCAAGTGGTTACTAGCTACTTTCCTGACGAGGAAAGTGGGTAATTCTGTTATCTTCTTTGTGGTGGTCACTCCACATAAGGATACTGGTGTATCTACCAAAATGTATTAATGGCTGACAGCAGCCACCATAGAAAGTGTAAAGAGGTAGGGCAGCATTCAGCAATGTTTTCTTAGCCGTCAGTGACTTGTGGTGCTTCTTGAACTGGAGCTACATTTTTAGACTGAAGGTATACTCAAGCTGGCATACAGATAAATGCTTCCTCTCTGGAATGAGTGGTTTTTTTTCTGGTGGAATGTGTCATACTGATGCTGGAGTCTCAGCTGTGCCAGAAGGCAGGCCTGCGAAAAGAGAGTGTGGTGACATGAACTGGCAAGTGTGTTTAATCAGCTCTTTCCTCATATCTGTAAAGCTGTTCACAGTTTGGAAGTTTTGCCTCAGTAAATTCAGTGGAAATGGACTGGACAGTGGCACTGTTTAAGCTGTGTATAATAGTAGCCAATGTGAAGAAATCTGTTGAAGTAGTGAGGTTCAGGTCTGCAACTATGAAATTTATAATGCTTACTGTGAATTAAGTCAGCAAGTTTTTTTAATGTCACATACCGTTTCATAGTTTCCTAGAAGAAATAAGGAACAATACATTGGCAACCAAAGGAGAACTAAGGAGAGTCTCTCCCCTCTAGTAGATGTGGGGGGGAAGCATAGTGACTGGGGATGAGGAAGAGGCTGAGGTACTTAATGCCTTCTTTGCCTCAGTCTTTAGTAGGAAAACCAGCAGTACTGTCCAGTACCAGACTGGTACCCAGTCCACTGATCGGAAAGACAGGGATGTAAAGCACAGTGAAGCCCC
>NW_010159728.1:0-10009 GCF_000695765.1 Mesitornis unicolor
GGGTCCTCTGTGGCGCCGGGCTCTGAGGGGCGAGCGGTTCCCCTCAGCTGCAGGGTCTAACCGGCACCCCGGCCTTCAGGGCCTTCTCCATCCCCTCGGCTGCCTGTGGGCTCAGGAGCCTTCCTGCCCGTGTCGGGAGCAGGGGCGACTCGAATGGGCGAGGCGGCTGCTGAGGGACGTGGGGCGCTGCGCACATCGGCTTAAACGGCGGGAGGCAGCGGAGTAACCGGGCTTGAAGCTCACGGCCCCCTGCCTAGGGAATGCACCGGCCGCTGGAGCACTGCTGGGACAGCCCGCCCTGCCGTTGGGAGGTTGCAGCATCACCAGCCTCGGCAGAAGGGACGGAATAGCGCAAGATTTTGGCTTTTGCTTCGAAAATCTCTCTATGCAGAAAATGTTTTATCGTGACGCCTTCCTGTGTAACCTCATCTGGGTGTTCCTGCTCCGGCAGGGGGGTTGGACTGGATGAGCTTTTGAGGTCCCTTCCAATCCCTAACGGTCTGTGATTCTGTGTGAATAGGTCAGCCCTGGCCCCTGGATGTAAGGCATGCTGAAGTTTGGGTTATTCCAAATCTACAGGTGAATTGAGTAATGGGGTCACATCAGTAGTTCTTCTCTCACTGTTAGGAATTTGGTGCAAGCAGAAGGCATGCTGTCAGGTCTGTCTGAGGCTCTCCAACGGGTCATTTGTTTTGGATGTGAAAACCATCCTGCTTCGATTATGTCATCCGATCATGTAAAATCCTAGCGTGCATACAGATGAAGCTGATAAAAGGGTATACACAGCAATGTAACTTGAGCTATACATGTGTGTAACCTTCTGTCTGTGATCACTGTAGCTTACTGATGAATGCCTACAGAGTTTTTTTTCCTCTCCCTTTTTCCTTGTGCCACACAAGTAGAGGTATAGAAAAATGTGAGATGTGATCAAGATAGTTAAAGTGACAGACTTCAACTTGTAGACTCAGAAAGTTACTTTACCATAATAAGATTTTTGGCCTCAGGAAGTCATTTTTTGACAATAAGAAAAGCTTTTAAATCTTTGTCCACCTAGTAAGTGCTCCATAAGGGTGATATTTGTCCTAGCAATTGTGCTGCTGATGTTTTTGGATTTTATAAAACAGTTTTGGACAGTGTCCCGCACCTTTCTGTTCCTTTTGAAAGTTACTTAATGTTGAAGTTCCACAGAAAATTCATGCCTTTTTAGCATATTCACAAATGAGCTGGGGACAAGGGAGATGACAGAGTTCGCTATCAACACCAAATTATTCAATGTAGTAAAAACGAAGGAACTGCAGAAGGGCTTCGTGATGTTACAGGGGAATTCGGTATTAGTAAACGCAAAGTAAGAGAGTAAGTTACTTGACTTAAACAGTGATGTGCTTACAGTGAAATGGTGTGCCCACATCTCAAAGGCTGCATGCATTTCTAGTTAGGTGCTGACTCCAACTTCTTCCCTCCCAAAAAATAAAATAAGGATTTACTGTTTTGTTTTAAAACTGATATTGATGCTGTCTCTTTTTCTGTAGTAGCTACATAAAGCATTTGTTCAGGAACAGAGACAACAGTAAAAAGACTCCTTAACCCCTGATTTAGGAGAAGTGAGACTAGATGGCAAGGAGACACAGAGGCTGCTGTGGGCTGGGTATGTGACCCTGCTCCCTACGTTTTTCCCCTACTTACTGGGTGCACATCTGTCACAGGCAGCACAACTTCATTGCCGTCAGAATGACTTGTTCGGTCAGAAGCGGTGCATTTTTGTATGGGATTACAGGCTGAATGCGTTGAGTTTCTATTAAGTGAGTTAATAGGAGTTAAAATTGTGGTGGGTTTTCAGAGAACAGGAGAAGACAAGGCAACTCATCATGCATTCATTTTTATTTGTAGAGAAAATTATATGCTTTGTACCCACCACCATGGTGAGCTATCAGCTCGTGAGGAATTTTTCATCCTGACTGCAATTAAATAGCTCCTCAGAGTGTGGATAGATTAGAAAAGATAGTTGCAGATATTTAGCCTACAGTGAATCTGAATAACTGACTTCCAGTTTTGACATGAGCCTGATTGAATTACGATAGCATGGAGCATTTGACACGTGGTGGATGGCACACGAAAGGAGTAGGCAGGATGATAAATAAGTCAGTGTGCTTTAGGGGGGTTGTATGTTCTACTGCAGGCTAGAAAAAAATAACTACAAAATGACCTGGACAAACAAATCGTTATATTTGGGTATATGCAGTCAGATTTGGAAATGTAGGGGGAGCAGGGAAGCAGTGGTTGTGTGACCTACGTGGAGAGTGGACTGGTTTTGCAATGTGAGAGGATTTGGTGTCTTACAGTTATAATAATTTCACAGTAATCTTTTGCTGTTTCAGAGAATGGAAATGTTGGTTCTTTCTACTTACTTGAGGGACTGTGAAATGCTGCTTAGGTTGTGGGTTTCTGTGTGTTAGCAGAGCGTTAGCTCTAGGAAACTCCGAGAAAAACAACATGAAGTTGGGTTTTTTACAGAGCAGTTCCCTGCGGTATAATTTTTAGTGCTTTGTTCCTTCCAATTTTAAATCACTCCACTGCTGGAGCTTTTATTTGCCTTGTAGCTTTGCTACTAACAACTCTCACTGCTGGCAATTTGTTCTTAACTGCATTTGCTAACATCACTTCTAGCTAATACCGTTCTAGACCACTGTAAAATTCTCTCTCTTCACAATCTCCACACAGTTCAAGTTATTGCAAGCTTATCTAAGGCCTGTTTACAAATCAGCTGGCTATTCTGTATATTTATTTTTAATTAATGCATAGAACAATTTCCTTAACCGTTGTTGTTGCTATTGTAGGAAGTCTGTGGAATCAGAAGTGCATAACCTTTGCAGCATCAGGAGCATGCATTAGCAGCTCGTCAGGATGCCTGGGGGCAGCACCTAATTTACATATATATTTACACAGGATTTTAATCAGAAATAGATGCTCATAGTAGCATTTATTTATAGAGTGCTGTAAGTATATGCAGCACTTCAGAGCACAGAATCTGCTTTGAAGGCTGCAGGGAAGGTAAAATCAATGGGGAAACCAGTCTCTCTTACTCAGCCCAGCTGCTCAAAAGTAACATTTTTTTTCTCTTTCTCTAGAAGCAAACTGATTTTATGTTTACCACCTATGATTTATTTGGGGAGTGGTGTGGAGATGACCCTTGTTTTCTTTAATCACTGTATCTAACAATTGGCACTGACGATTTTGTTTAAAAATACCTGTGGTAGCCTTTGTTGTATCTGTCAGAGTGTTATTTAACAAAACAAACCGACAAGCCCACAAACTGTATCCAGTGGGCTTTGGCTCGGAGTTTGTCTGTACTGGGATCTATCCTTGCATATATGTGCGATATTCTCCCCATTTCAAACCTGTTTAGGAGTCACAGTTATAGATGCACATCTATACGCAACCAGTGAAAAAAATGTATTTTCAAGTTTTGTTCTCTTAGTTACAAAATTTTCCAATTTCAATATATCCTTGTATAAGAAATGTAGAAACCTGCATAAGCCATCACAGTTTTTTTAGACTACTGTGCATTTTAGGAATTATCCCCAAAGTGTCCTTGTATTTGCTGAGCGCAAATCTGATTTTTACCTTTCTGAAAAGAACTGTTACATGTACTTCTGTTATTTCCTGAATGGAATAGCAGAAACTTCTTCACCATAGATTTTTAGGTGGTTGTTCTGTCCGTCTAATGCCAAACAGGACAGAGTGAGGGGAGGAGGGGCTGAAGCACAGGTACCTGATTCCTCGCTGGGTATGCGCTGGCCGTAGGTGTTCATCATCCTTAACTCTCCAGGGGTGCTGCAATGGGCTGTGAGGAGATACGAGCGTACATCAAGACTTTCATTACCCATTTCTGTAGTACTAAGAACAAAAATGCTATCTTCGTGTGGAAGAAGCTAACTTTTGGTTGTTTAAATATCTTCATTTTTCATAATGTAAAGTTATATTGGATATATCAGTGCAAACGTACAAGTACATTTTAAGAGACATTTCCAGGCGTCTCCAGAGATTTTTCTTTTTAACTACACATATCAGTGTAGCTTACCACAGTGCTGCATTAGCATAGAAACTACAAATGTTTTCCCATACTGAGACTGGTCTTGTGTTTCATAAAGCAGTCTCACGGTTTTATTAACTCAGTAACCACAAGCAGAACCTGTAACTTTACCTGCAGGTAGGCATTTCTCAGACTGTATTGTTATATAGCTGTCTCCTTGAAGCGTGCTTTTGCTGATTACCTATTTCGGTGTTTTGCCCTGTTCCCTTTTGGGGAAAGGAGCAGTCATTCCTGTAAACGGCAACAGTATTGTGAGGGTAGACATGATGGTCCTGTGCAGAAGAAATTGTTCAGAAGTAGCAGATAGGTAGGAGGAAGGGCTATATTAGATTAAATTTTTTTCTGTTGAAAAGAAGGAAAATAGCAATTCATAGTTCTAGGCTTGATATTGTAAGCTCAATGGGATATTGACTGTCGTTCACTTTTGTGTTTACAGTACCTGCAGCAGTGATGGTTTATGTCACTGCTGGCTCAAAAAATAGCCTGTATAAGCAAAACACGAGTGCGATTCTGTTAAGAATTGTTCAATGGCTTCTGGGGTAATTGAGTTATCGCATAATAATAATAGTGTTATATTCATTTAATTTTTCTACTGTGATTCTTGGCCCACAGATTTAGGAAATGAAGGAAGTTATTCCAGAGTACCCAACACATCAGAAGTGTAACTTTCCCTAAGTCACAGTGAAAACTTTCTTTCCTGTGGCTACTGCAATCCAATGGATAGTTCCTCAGCCAACGCAGGAACAGCAGACGCAGGCAGTAGGAAGAAAAGCCTTTTGCTTTTGGTGTAGTCAAAGTGCTGGTTCCAGTTTAAAATTCTCTTGTCACCTACCTGCCCTTTCCATATCTTTGCACACAATCCTAAACAGGAACAACGTATCCAACAGAAGATGTGTCACAAGAGGCCACCTTATTAGGACTTCAGCAATTATTTGTCCATTTATATTCCAAAACACATACAGCTACCGTCAAATCTGGTGGGATAAAACTTAGCTGTGAAGGAAATTTTATAATTTAAAATGATCTTTTGCTCCAATTGCATTGATACTGCAATAGTGCCTGGAGCCACAGGATGGCACTGTCTTTAAATACACAAGAACCTTGCAGAGGGCAAAACCAAATTACAAGACTTTAATCCGTTCAGCGGGAAAGAGAACTCTTTTTTTTAGAGTTTTAAGGACTGAGGACAAGGAAAAACAAATGCACTTTTTCTGTCTTTACTCTAAGGTTTTATTACAGCATAGTTATTTCTGTAAAATATGAGTTGTAGAAGGCGGCTTTTCTGTGCTTATTTCTATGAGATCTGTAAGAGCTCTAGAAAAAAAAAATCTTTCTTGTCACTTGTAATTGGATTCTATCATAAAGAGTAAGATTTGCTCCATTTCGTAAATTAAGAGAGTTGGTGCTGGGCTGACCTGAGCACTCTTTAGCAAGCCACAGCCAGCCACACTGCCAGAGGACCTCAAACCTGTGACTGCAAAAGGGAAAATACATTTTTTAGGGGCTAAATGTCCCTGGTCTTTGCCCTTACTAGAAGAGATTATCCAAAAATAAGACCGATGTGCTTGTGTTTGAGCACTGCCAGTCAATCGTAAAATTGAAATTTCAAAATCTGTTTCTTGTAGGCTGCTGTGCAGTGGTAATTGTGGATCTAATTTCCATGTGATATTTTAAAGGGAATATGCTTCTTATGATTAATGTCATTTATATAAACATATATATGCACGCATGCTGCATTATGAATTTGCAGATTTGAGCCTCTGTGGGAAATATTCTGACACAAAGCATCTTTTGAAATGTGTCAACACTGAAAGCGAGTACTGTTTTCCTATGCAAATAAATTTAGGAAGTAAAACTTCTTTCAGTAATTGGAAGGCTTAGCATCTGCTTCCCTGTGGTTCCTGGGTATTAACTGCAAACTGGTGTTTACAATTAGATTATAAACTGTGCTTCTTGTTGTGCTGTAGTAGTTTTACAATAAATTGTTCATCTAAACTGTGGGCTGATGAGGGAACTGAGTAAAAGAAATGAGGTTATTAGACCACTAGCAAGCTTTCAGATGTAACAGGAGTTACTCTGTATCTTAGTTGAGTATTTTATTTATAAATGGTACAGGCTTTCCTGGTGCTCTGAGCAGCCGTAATGTTGAATAATGTAGCTGCTGTTAATGCAAAAGTGTCCATGGTGGAATAACCTCTTTTAAGTGTTACCATTCTGCCTGAATACCCTGTGCTCAGTCCTTGTTCACTTCACCTTGCTACAAGCTGCTACTGTTAAAATAGTGTAAAGTAGGGACCTGAAAAGCACTTTTCACATAATAACTTTCTGAAAACAGTTGAAGCTTGTAGTTTTTTGACCCAGAATTTACAGTTATACGCTGATACACACACCTTTTCACTAGCTATTAGTTAAGACCTAATTGTTCTCTTCACGTGAATAGCAGCAAAATTACATTACAGCGCTACCGTATAATTCACTTTAAAGAATGTCAAGAAGTCTACCATTCAGTTAGTTTTTAACTGAAGAGATTCACGTGGAAAATTCCAAATTTCTGTTGCTAAGTCTTAAGTCAAAACAGTTCGACTTCTACAGGACACAATGTGCATACATTTATGAGAGATACTTAATTTCTGTCTTCTAAGGTTATATTCTTGTACTTTGTTTTAGGAAGAAAATATGACCGTAACAGAGGATTTTAGTAGAGTAGAAAATATGTACCGAATGGAAGCAGAGGTAGGTATTCAACCTAACCAAAAAAATGTTGAGAAAAAGAATAAGAAATGTAGCAAGGACAAAGGACAATTTGCAGACTGTCTTTCCTCAAATGTTCTCCCCAGTAAAGGCATCGTAGTCCTAAGAACCTCTTGGAGGATGGCAGCTTAAAGCAGAGTTCAGCTGCAGTCTTCCGTTATGCACAGAACTTGTTTTCTGCTGCTGTCATATAGAAATAATTATTTTCTTCTCAGATGAATGTGTGCTTTTTAAATATTGCATGGTGCTACAGAAGGGAATATTTGGTTCTGGGTCTCTGTAGTTGTCACTCTGTTGAAGTGGAAGCAAATCCACGATTCTGCATCTCCTTCACCCCCACGCCTTCCTACCCTTTCTTTTTGCAAGGAGTTGTATGTTTTAGATGAGGTGATAGATCAGTTCCGAAAGCTGCTCTACTTAATACACTTCTTTTTCCAGATTAGCTTTAATTTTTTCCATTATTTTAGCTCCCTGAACTGGAAGCAATGCAGCACAGAGGATGAGAATGGATGGGGGACAGCAGTGGCGTGGCAGCCCTAATCTAGATCTGTTTAAACCACAGTTGAACAGCACCTGGACTTTGGTCTATTCTAGATGACTCTGCTATCAGCTTGCTGCAAGTAAAGCAAAGCTAATTATTTTGTAGGTAAATGACTTTGAATTCTGTAGGTAAAAAATCCCCTGTGAAAGCTAAATATTATGGGAATAAGCCCATTTACTTCCAAAGCAGCTCAGAGAAGGGTATTTTTTGCACATTCCTGCTATAGTAAGAAATAAATGCTGTGCTGGAAACATTCACTGAGGGAAATGATGTGTTTTCAGTCAATGAATCTTTTTAGAGCATCAAACTTTAATCACTACCCAGCAAATTTACAGATTCTCATGAAGGAAACCTGGAAGTCTGCAATAAAATGATAGCTGTTTTATAGAGCTGTTATTTACAATTCCCTAAAACAGGGTTCAGCCTCTTTAGTCTGCTTGTGTGCTTTAAGGCATCCTCTCATCTAAATAACGGCAATAAAAAGAGAAATAATTGAGAATTTGGATTTTAAAATGAGTCTTCAGATACTCAAATGGTGTGCATCAGTGTCATGTTTTGAATTACTTAAACATCATAAAGTAGACACTATCATGAGAGCTTAAATCACCATGTTTTTTAGATAAGCTATACATAAAAATTAATAAAACTATATCGAATTATTATTTAGGCTACAGACAAGCTTAGACTTACAACTTCAGTCTGAAGTGGTAACTTAACTAGTCGTCTCCGTTCTGCTATTAATTTTTGTGCGACAGAGATTGTACGTGGAAAGCGAGTTGCGTGGATTCGGTGCTCGTTTGGAGGCAGCCTGGCCCAGCTGTAATTGCTGCTCAGAAGTTGTGTGGTTGCCTAGGCCCGAGGTGTCAGAACTTGAAAAATCCAACCCTAGTGCTGCTGCTTTGGCTGCCCTGTACACAGAAGTAGCAGGATGGCCGCTCTTTATGCAGAGATTAGTTTCTCCTTGCTTCCCCCTTTATGTACCTACTTGTTTCATTAGTGCAGCTTCATAAACCAGTGAAGTTCCATTGACCAGCATGTTTGCATACTTTAGCATTTCTAAATGGATTTAAAATTAACTTGCACGCGCTTCTTTACTAAAGAGTTTGCTGTTATATTTGTGTTATACATAAAGTCATGGATGTCATGGGTTATTTAATTCTATAAACTCGTTACCATTTGTCTGCTGTAAGAGGTTTCAGAAGACTGAAGACATTCCCAAATAGCTATTTTGAAGTATAATTAAGAATTCAAGATACGCTTTCAACTGTAAGGAGATAAATTTTAATCCATGCTATAACAAAGGAAAATATGCAGAAGAATTAAGTTGTATATGAGATCACAAAGCTCTATATTATCTTAATCATAGTTATTCATTTATTGCACAACAGCCTCATGGGATGAAGATTTTGTTGGTTTTGTGCATTTCTTAATATACTTGCCTCCCTATAAACCATAACTTCTTGTCCTTTACAGCCTTTTCCAAACCTCGTAATGCCCATAATGGTTTTGCATACCCTCATACTACTTTTCCACACTTTTTAACCTTAATTATAATTGAAGAAATTGAAGTCCTGCTTTGCATTTTAACGCTCCGGTATCCTCTGTAAATGTAAGTGGAATTGATTGGATCTGGCTCTTAATGAAAACTGAGATTTTTAGGGAGAAAAAAATCCAAGAAAATTCACAGCTACTGCTCAGTTGTTTTCTGCCCCTGAGGGTACCTGATTACACTGCGTGGCCAGAACTGCCCCAGCCGCAGCAGCTTCTCTCTTGCTTAAGACCCAAGTTCTTTTGTTTGATCGTTCTTTTGTTTCCTCCCCTTGAGGGGAACTAATCTTGTCAACACTGATAGCGGTCTGGAAAACACTGTGACAGTTCTCATAGTGAGACTTTCAGTTTTCAACAAAACACAACTCTGACAGCTTTCTGGCAATACAGCACAAGAGGACGTACGTTTTTTTCATATATGGGAAGAACTCCCACTGAAGAAAGCAATCTAAATTTAGTCTCATCTTCAGTCTTTGTTCAAACTGGTACCACGCTTCCAGAAAGTAATTCAACCTCCATGTTACAGTTAAAGGGTGTGCAGCTGAGATGAAGGTGCGGACTTGGTGGAGTTTTGCACAACAGATGTTGTCCTTGTCCTTGTAGGAGATGGAAGTGCCATGCCACTCCTTCTTGGTCACTTTTTAAGGCCCTAAGCCCAGCTTTGGCTCAGTTGTGTGCAGAGCTACTGAGCCAGTGCAAGGATTCAAGGCAGGGTGAGGTATGTGTAGTTACAACTCTGAGGGAGGCTACCAAGAGTAACAGCATTTGTGTATTAATTACTCTGTGCTGTTTGGTTTTTTTTATATTCATTTTTTACTCTACCCTGTATATGAAGTAGTCTCCTCCTCTCTCACTGAGAGATTCAACTTCCTTGAATCATCTCATTTTCTACAAGGTAGCTGTATGGTGTGTACCAGGAAATGACTGCAGTGCAGCTGACATGCCATAGCTTGCGTTTCTGTACCATGCGCCTTCGCTGGGATAGACTGCTGCATGGACTGCACAGAGGACGTGTTCTGGGCATCACGGGTTGGCAGTGGAATTTCTTTTACAACAACTTTTTTCTTCCCTTCCTGCTG
>NW_010159728.1:10040-17954 GCF_000695765.1 Mesitornis unicolor
CAAAAAGGAAGGGAAAAGTTGGGGATAAGAGAGAAGGTGAACCTGACCTGGTGGTGGGAGCACTACTGGGAGGTGAAGATGAGGGTTTAGTCCCTCTGAAAAAAAGAGTCTGGGACTCGGTATTTCTGCTTCCTGAATGCTGTAGCAGCTGGGCATCATCGGTCACTCCTGGCAACTCTGCTCTGCCAAGAGAAACAGTGGCTCCTGCACAGCCTGGCTGGTGCCTCCCTGCAGGGAAGGCTGTAGGGCTCTGGGGCCAGGGCTGATAGTGATGCCTGCTTTGTAGCACTTGGGAAAGCACTCGAATTCCTGATGCATCTGTATTTAATGCTGCTTATTGCCAAAGCCACAGGCAGCCAGATTTTTTGAATAGTTTTTAATCCAAGTCTGATGTGCCCATTTCTCTGTGGATATTGGGGTGAGTCTGCTCAGGCAACACAGGGTTTGAGCCCACTGCACGCTGGGCTGGACTGGGCTTAGTTTGCTTCAGGTTTCTTGAACCTCGTGCTTGGAATGAAAATGTCAAGGTCCTTCCTGCACAATATTTTCCACATCATCGTGCTTGGGCTTCTGCATAATGAAAAGTCAGTAATCTAAAAAGGGAAGAACCAGGATGCATCTAGTCATGCGTCCCAAAGAGCATCTTCATTCCTCAAATTGTCTACGTACCAAGAATGCCATACTTCTCACAAAGCAGCATTTCTTAATCCTCAATTTTAAACCATTTTATGAACTTCTTTCTGTTGCAAACCTAATGACAGTCACTAGGGCTACATAAACGTTTTCTAAGTAAATAAATATTTGCATTATATACAGGACTAGCATGTTTCGTTAGTTTGTACATATCTGGCTTTATAGTGATTTAAATACAAGTGGTGAATCATGGGGTAAAAAATGAGAAAAAACATACTTGTGTGATGTGTGTGTTCACTGCCAGGTCTGTATTACATTCAGCGATTTCGGGAAAATGCAGAACGTTTGCAATCTACTCATTGAAAAGTTAGGAGCCTCTGTTACCATCAGCCCACCTCATTTCTACCATACACCAGAAGCTGTAGACACCCTTCGGTAAGTTCTCTCTCATGTCACAAATTTTAACAGTTAATATGAATACATAGTTTATATTTATGCTGTTTGTAATGGGAACAAATAGTTTCCTTTATACCTATTAAAATTTATGTTTCAGTATTTGTTTTAAATATAACTTACACATTAACACCATTCATCCTAGAAGATACAGCTTGGTTTTTTTTCTACAGTGTTGCTGTGCAAAAGCAGAATGTTATAAAAACTATTTTCCCGCTGCTTTCCATTGGAAGTGTAATCTTCTGTGAATATTTATTAGGTCAACAGAATTTGACTGTGGCTACATCAGCACGTGTAGATTGTATTTGTATTTATTCATGAAGGTACAAGTGTGTTACCAGATGTTGATAATTCCAAGTACCCTTGCCAATTCCCATTACTCTCAGCTGCTGACACGATCTGAAAAGAGCCATGAACGGTGCTTGCTCAGCCAGTTTTGATATTTCAGGTGTTAATTTTTCAAAGTCCTGCTTCTCCCCTTGACACTCTGGGGACAGAGGGAAGTTTAATCTTGGTTTGGGTTTTACCTCTTTAAAGAATCGTGCCTGGGCCAAGAAGCGAGCTCAGCTAGCTGCTGCTAATAGTTCTGGAGCTGGCAGAAGTGCATCATCTCAAAGGCGTCTATGCAGCAGCCTGGAAATCAGGCCAGTGGGGTTAGAGAGGTGTTCCCAAACACCTGGAGCGAGGGTTGAACTCTTGTTCTGCACCACCCACCACCGATGCCTGCAGCATATGGGTGTTAGGAATGCATGATCATAGCTGATGGGGATGCTGATGTTTGCACAGTCCCCTCAAACTCCTAAACCATCACCCAGAACCTGGGGGAAAGTGATGTTTCTTCCATCTATGCAGTTACAAAAGCTGAGGTATTTAAAAAAAAACCCAAACATGTATGGGAGGAATACTTGTGCATCTGCTGGCCCTGCTTATTATTGTGCTGCTTTCTGTACCTCTCAGCCGTCAAGTGTGTGTTGCTGCTGTTGGAAACACACGGTGGAAAGCTCAGGAAGTCTGTCGACTGTTTGGCCAGTCATTGGGAAAACCTCTACTGATAAGAGAAGAAGAAACGAAAGAATGGGGAGGCCACACAGACACTCACCCACCGACCTCCCCAGATTCACTGACTCTGCAGGAAAGAATCCAGAATGCTACAGCTTATGCGTCTTGTAGAGTGTTTGCTGTGTTTGAGATAAAGGGAAAAGAAAACAGAAGAAACAAATTGCTCTAGAAATTTTCAAGTCCTACACTTTCTTTTAATAAATTTTTTATGCTTTCTTGGGGTTTCTGTTGTTTTTTTACTTTATTCTTATGGTAGCAAGTAGAGTTAAGAGAGGATATTAAGAATGTGGGTTGTGTAGTGCACCAGCGTTAGGTGGTTTCTTAACATCTGTCCGTGTAACAAAAAGGAGATTAACTCTTCCTGTGCATGTATCATTTGAAAGCAGCACAATGTGTGTTTCTGCATACAGAGCAGAGTATTGCAGGATTTACTCACTACTGCTCTCCTCAGAAATATTTCGCTTCCTGTTGGCTTTTATTTAGCTTTATCCCCTAAAATTAAGGTTACCATTAATTCTGAAAGTACAGTTCTTAACTGTTCTGTTTCTCCCTGTGCCCTGCTGTAAAAGGGCAAGATACTTGATGTGCAAAACCTCTGGTGCTCCTAGCTGAAACTTAGCTATATTTAAACCTTTTCTCACAAATTGGAAGGAGATTAACCCCTGTCCCAAGTTGTGGTAAACTGAACATACAGTGTGTCCACTTCTGATGAAATGGAGTGTTCAACAGAAAGCGTGCTTAGGAATGTTTTATTTCATCATGGGAAAAAATATACATGGGTTTCATCCTGATGTCTAGTTGTTCAAGTTTAAAAAGAAAACATGTTGTCTGGATTGTATGTACAAACACTCAAGTACTTCAGTCATGAGGATAAATTCTTTTCAACCATGGCTGCATAACGTATTTTGATCCGTCGTATCCACTGAAATAGGCTTTCATATCAGGGTGATGCACCTAAGAAAATAATATTTCAAGTTGAGTGAGCACCACTATTAGCAATAAATACAAACTGATACTTCAATGACATTTTAAGGTACTACAGTTAACTTTGTGAAAACTCCTGGTTAGTTTTTAAATACTTAATGTACACAGAGATACTTTCAGTGAGATTTTTTCCATGTACCTTAGCTTAATTTATGTCATCGGAACAGTGGCTTTCTCAAAGTACTCTACAGATGTTGAACAAATGAGGTGATACTACATGCTAGATCTACACCAGCACTGATGTTTAAAATCAGGACTGTTTCATATTGAAGTAGTTGCCATTCACTTGTTGCTGGTAGAGCTATTGGTTATTTTTTTCAGCTGGATCAGTTATCTAATCAGTTTACTGGAACAGTAAATAAGTAATTGGGGAAATGGTGAGGACACACCAAGTTGATGACCTCAGGTACCACGATGTCCAACCTGAAGATGCAAATCCGCAAAGGGCAATCCAAGGTACACGCTTTGTCTGGTGCAAAAGGTCTACAGGAACAGGTTGCAACTGGCAAAGAGTTAGGACCAGTCCAAGCATTTTCTCATCAGTCTCAACTCTTCAGGCAATTACTCTGCCTGTTAAGTTGTAGGAAAAACTGAGCAGGGCAATCCACAGACCTTCTTTTGAACTTGAAGTCTAGGCATGACTCACCATTTGTAATCAGTCTCAGCTAGACAACTCTGAAATACCTGGTTTTGTGAGCTTGCTACCATCAGTTCCCCTAATAATCTGTGGAGAGAATCAGCCTGCCATGCAGGTGAGTAAAGCTATCCTATACCTTAAAGGCTACTTTACACAAGGAAAGTGTTTAAGGTGAGGTACCTGTTTCTCCCCTTGGACTATAAGGTAACCAACGGCAGCCAGGTGACTGACATAATGAAATGTGCATTTTTAGACACCTAAGTTAGAGTGGTCAGAACCCAATTTTAAATACTTGCAACACTTACCTGGGACAGCACAGTTCATGCTCCTAAATTCAGACACCTTAGCACATTTTATATTATAATGGGTGGCTAAAACAGAAACAAGGACTTGAACTAAGGCCTCTCCAAAACAAAAGAGGTAATGGTGTCACACTGTGTGGCCCCATTGCTTGAGGCGGTCAGTCCTTTTTGTGCAGTGGCAGAGTTTCAAGAGAGAGCACGGAGAGTCTTCAGGCCAGCCTAACTTACACAGCTCCTCTGGGGGGGTTCTCCTTAAAGGCAAAAGATGCCCTTTTACATCTCTTCTCTTTGACTCAATCAAGCATCTCCTGTTAGAAGAATGGTTCAGCTACTTGCTGCTATTTCAGATATGCACAATTTAAAAGAAGGCATCCACAACAGAACTGGATCCTTGCAAAAAGCCATTTGTATGTGGCATGCATGCCTGAAGGCTGTTTTCTGCCTCAGAGTCTCTGACTAGTTTGGGAATCAGGTGCAGCTTGCATGAGCTAGAAATCAAAAGCTACCGAGAGAGATTTTTCAGAGTGGAATTGAGAAGCCACTATACTTTGCTAGTTCCAGTAGAAAGAGATTAAGTGACTTGTCCAACTTTGATAGGTTAGTGAAATCCTAAAACAAAGCCCCTGCCTGCAACAGCCTGAACATAACAATTCAAGTTGCTAAACACTTAAATTGGGCAGTTGGATACTTTGGTCATTTATCACCTTCCAAAAACACATACTTGAAAGTACAGCAGTCATTTGTTTACCTGCGTTCTCTGTTAGTTTTCACTAACTTTGCAAAATAGGTAGTATCTGTTAAGCCAAAGGTCAGCCAACTTGAAAATGTACAGGATAACAAGTTGCAACTGAATAAAACATAAATACTACCTCTAATCCCACTATAATTGTGATTTCTTCCTCAGGAATGTAAGCTGTAGATTTGCCAAATCCATTTGCTTTGTTAATTAGAATGCGATAGTGAGGAGTATCTTTTACATCCTGTCAAAATAGAAGGAAAATAAATAACTTGAAGGGGAGATGATGACTGAAGATTGCATGATATAACCAGTTAACTCTCACTGGTCTTACAGAACCAAAATCCACTCAATATATACATACAGCAGCTTCATTTTTATGATCTTACCCATGTGAGTTTGAAACAATCAAAACTGTAATACATGAAGTTCTTGGCATATCTGAAACCATTTTTTAGAGTCAAGATTTTAATTAACCTTTTCTCCCATAGACCTTGCAAGAAACATGGCTTGGACCATCCCTGCTTTTTGTACACAGGTCCCATACCGAGTTGTTAACTCATCCTTCTTCTTCAACAGAGAACACCATAGAGAAAGAGAGAGAGACAAATCCAGAGCACAAAACCACCTGTGATGATCTTGGTCCCAGTTCTAGACAGAGCTAAGGCAACTTCCATGCACATATAAAAATCTTGCAGCCAAGGAAGGAAAGTGCCTCTGAAAAGAAATCACGGTGGGGGTCCCACCATGCTCACTCCTGTCCATAAACACTCCTGCCCAAAATGTTGTAAAGAACGGCAAGTCAGAGACAGGCGAGGGAAGGTTGGGCTGAAGGCCTGGCTGACGTTCAGGGGGGATCTGCAAGGACCAAGCAGTTGCCTCGTAAAGGTAGGAAGGCATTTTGCAAAGCTGATGCATTTAATGTGAAAAGGGAAAGGCAAGTTAAAAAATCCCCAAAGACACACACTTTAACCACATCATCACTATTGAAATTAAAACATTAAAGATGAACACAAGGTGACGGGAAGAACAGACAATATCAGATACCTAAAAAGAATCAGAAAGGCAGTGGGAAATTTATAGGTGTTCAGCTGGTGACAGTGCCACTGAGAGTGGAGAAGAAAGCCAGGATGCAGGTGTTTTAGGAGCCAAGGATGAGTGGCAGGTAGATAAAACTACAGCAAGGAAGGAACAAACCGCACAAAAGAGGACTGAGTGCTCCCAGCTGAACGTGAATTCTCTGCTACAGGCAGTGTTTCTCATTTTTCCTCATTTCCAGCCCTCTTTGACTCAGTGATTAGTGCCTTCCTGCCACTTCAGCAGCGTGTCAGCGGCCAGCCCACAGAGCGTGCAGCGCTGCATTACCAGACCAGCACTGTCAACAAAGATTAGCATCTGATCCTCAAATACAGCAAGGACTTGGGCCAGAGAATTTCAAAAGCTCCAAGAATTCTAACAAAAATAGTTGTTAAATAGATTTACATTCCAAGTGTCCAGATCCCCAAAAACATTGCTTTCTAACTGATTTTTTTTAAACACAAAGGATTACTTGCATTTCTTAGGTGCAGTGAAGGTGTTACCAGTTGGACCTACACTGGAAGATCAGACAAAAGATCGAACAGCCTCTGAACTTCGGTAGCACACCACAAGAAATCCATTCAAACATTACAGGTTGACGTTGCTACTCTAAATACAACACTGGGTATAAGAAGTGAGTAATTTTTAATTGGAGACATGTCCAGTACAACCCTGACCAGCAATGCTTAAACCCATCCGTGCTGCAAAAGCAAAGCTCTACTGGGAGAACAGCGCAGAGGCAGCGAAGGTGTCGCTCAGCTGCAAGGCGATACGGGACTCTCAAGCGTTTTTCATAAGGTTAGCACCAAGTCCGTCTGTCACAGTGTTTCTGAGGGTTTTTTTAACCTAAGTTATTCTGTGTATGTATTAATAAAGAAAGAGTTTAAAGCTCAGACCTGTTTCGCTGGAGGGTATTTGTGCTGTAGCCGTTCTGGAGCTTTAGCTTTTACATCCCATCCAACGATGACTCCGGAATAGCCCAGGCGTTTGTGAACTATTACCTGGCCCACGCTGAACTGGATATGTTCAGGCTTTGGACTGCGAACTTCAGTTGATTCTGATTTAACAAAGAAAGAGACTTAGCAAGGGTGTTTGATCAAGTATTTAAAATCTAAACACACATTCTCCTGACTTCTACCAGAAGAGAAGTGGCAGATCAATAGGCAAAGTTAAAGAGGGAACAGGTACTTTGTTACATTTTCTGTTCTGCTTACTGAACATTATCAATCATGTGTAGAGAGAAGGAAAAAAAGACGACTACCATGTACAAAGCAAGTATAGAAATCCACTACAGCAGACAATATCACAAGCAAAATCCAAAAGGATTGCAAAGACTCCAATACCTGCAAAATAAGAATGGGTTTCTGCTTCACTGTCGCCAATTTTAGTTTTCTTTTCTCCATAGTACAAATTCCTAAAATGTAAAATTTATAACCCAACATTCAAACAAGTTCTTTAGAAACTGAGTTTTAGCCTAATCGGCCTCCTGATTACTATGAACTTAAGCATTTGTCTCAACAGATGGATACTGCAAAGCCTTTGATACAAAACCCTTCACAATTTGAAGCCCAAACAGAATGAAAGTTCTACATTAAAACTGCTTTGAAGAAGTGTGCAAGACGAATGAATTTGTTCCAACAGGAGGAAAGAGTAGGAATCTAATTTCTTTGGATATGTAACTCTACAGTTGCATTATAATTTTAGTATCGGAGGAAACCCAGTTATTTTCTATAGGTGAGCAAATACTCTGAACTCAACAGGGCGATTCTTCAGTGTCTTTTGCAATTTCTATTGTGAAATCTTTGAAGATTGGTTAACACCGGTATGGACGAGGTGTCTGGCAATGAGCCCCGGATGAAATGAGGATAACCTCTCCTTCTGCACCAGGCTGTGTTTCATGTGAATGTAAAGGGTAGGGGTAGGGGAGAGACATCTTTAAAAAGCCTCTTTCAGTCTTACACCCTTCCCCTGCCTGGAAGAAAATCAGAGCAGGTTCCACAATTGTGCAGATAAGAGATATACATATATATATA
>NW_010159728.1:17985-22151 GCF_000695765.1 Mesitornis unicolor
TATATATAGGTTTAGTTTAAATACGTAGGAAGACTTAATGTTGACATTTAACAGGACCAGGAATGGGCAGATATCATGACTCGTCAGACTGCATTGCTGAAACCAGTACAGCGGGGTTGGAAGGTCTCGTGTGTCAGCATGTTTTTTAGGATAACCAGTTCTTTATCAGGTAAGATGTTCAGAAGACACAAGCAGATCCAAAGGATCATTTAGTCTTTAGGTATGCCTGGAGCTTTCCACAAAGTTGCAAAGCCATTTATGGGGAACCTAAGAAAAGCAGAGTTTGTGTTTCCGTCCATGTACCATTTCCCTAGGCCTTTCTGGGGGCAACACTAAGTCTGAATCTTGCACAGTTCAGAGGACTTAAAATCCTTGATTCCTGTACATGGATCATTAGTAAAGGATCTTTGCAGCTCCAGACAAGGTCAAACCTTTGGACTATTTCTACTGTACACGAATTAAATCTCACAAACAAGCCTTTTAACCTCCCCAAACATGTCCAAGCAGCAGTCTTCTTAAATTAAAATGGCATTTATACAAATAGATATAGTCTTACTTTTCTAGGCCAACTCATTGTCACATATCCAATAACCAAGTTTCCCTTCTTCCTCAATTCCCATCTGCATTTTCTGATTCAATTTAAAGTTTTCTTGGACTACCACATGCAGCATAAGATGCCCATCTCACATTGTAGGATCTGATCCTACAGCATTAATACGGTTAATCCTCCTGTCAGATAAATGTGAAGCAAAGGACAACATGTACAGAATTACTGCCATGATTAGATTGAGTTTCACATGGAGTTCAGGTTGCAGGTTTGTGTAGAATACAGGCAAAAGGTTTTCTTAAAACTGCTACAAAGTCCCAATTCAGTCTCAATAAGAAAATAAGACATTTTCCCTTTATTACAGCATACCTCCCTGTTCAGGACAGGCCATGTTTGAAATTTATTCTTAAGCACAGACCATATGTAACATCCTACCTTGTCTTCAATAGCCACAGCTTTAAACGATCTGCCCATGCGTCCAGACTCAAGTAGGATTTTGTAAAGCTGCTCCAGGAGGCAATTACCCTTTAGTAGTAAAGAAGATCATCACATTGGTTTGAAAACCTTCTCTGCTATTCGTATAGAATTTAAAAAAATATTTAAAATTTCATGCTTCGTTTCTATAGCAAACAGGAAAAATAAAAGTCAGTGACCACGAACAAGTTCTCCTTAATGTTAATATTTTTACTTGAAAGAGTCCAGTGCAGAGCCACAAAGACAATGGAGAGAGTGGAGCATCTCCTGATGAGGAGCAGCTGAGGGAGCTGGGTCTCTTTAGCTTGGAGCAGAGGAGACTGAGGGGTGACCTCATTCATGGGGATCAATTTGCAAAGGGCGAGTGTCAGGAGGAAGGAGCCAGGCTCTGCTCTGGGATGTCCGATGCCAGGACAAGGGGCAATGGGAGCAAGCTGGAGCATAGGAGGTTCAACCTGAACATGAGGAGAAACTTTTTTACTGTGAGGGTGACAGAGCCCTGACCAGGCTGCCCAGAGAGGTTGTGGAGTCTCCTTCTCTGCAGACATTCAAAACCCCTGGCCGTGTTCCTGTGTGACCTCCTCTGGGTGATCCTGCTCTGGCAGGGGTTGGTCTGGGTGAGCTTTCGAGGTCCCTTCCAGCTCCTGATACTCTGTGATTCTGTGACTAGACTGCAAATGGATATTCTTTCAATCATCACTTGTACCAGTAAACCATATGTAAATTCTAGAAAATGCCATTTTTCACAAGAAGGTTTCTTGCTTGCTGTACTCAAACCATAGGATTTGCTAAATTGCATCAGATTCTGCAGTTTCAACTTGAGAACAGTGAGCAGAAAACATTTCAAAAATGGTGCACGTAACTATTAAAAAATAGCCTAAAAGGTTTTGCATAAATCTAAACGGTTACGAGTTGACTCATGCCATGAAACCTGAACAATTGTGTAAATCTGGGTCTTTATGCAAATAGCCAGACTTAGGGCTTTTTTTTTTCTTCATTGAGCCAATCTTTTGCTCTCATTACTTCACGTATTTGAGATCTACAGAGGAACCACACAACCGATGCCCTATGCAGGCTGCGCTGTTAAAACCGAGTCACAGAGTCACCCTAATCACTTTATACCCCCCTTTTTAAAGAGACATAACCCACAGAAACATCTACAGGAACGCCCAAAATGAGATTAAGGCACAGTCATGCACTCACACAGATCATACAGAGATCTTTATGTGAAGAAAACAACGGTTGTTACTCAGATTTTGAAAGACATCTTTAAACAGCTAAATACAGTCACATCAAGCCACAAAAATGTCTGAGGTATGATTTGAATGTTGTTTTCGGGTAGGAATGGCCAGTGTGTTCCACCCACACTCCAACGTGCCAGGACAAAGTGTCACTGGGGACAAGAAGTACTCTTGTATAAATAAACATGGGAGGGAAGGAGCGACTCACAACCTTTCTGTCATTTGGATGCGTTGAGCGGAGTTCGTCCCGTACCACCGGGATATGAAATACTGCGCAGGAAGCGCAGACAGCAGCGCGCAGAGCTGCAGAGCCGCAGCGGCACTGATGTGAGGCATCCCAACGAGGGGTCTCTTCAGGCACTGCCCTGCTCTGAAAAGAGGAAGGGGAAAAAAATAAAAGGAGAGCGAAAAAACTCCCCATTTATTATTGCACATATGACAGAACTAAGGGATTTTTCTTTCAGATCGAAGGCATGTACAGCATCACACTGAGATGATAACATCATGGTCCCATCACTCGACTAGAAAAGGATTTGGCATCGCCGTTCATTCCACAGGTACCTGCCACACCTGACCACTGCACCAAGATATTCCCGACTCCTCAAATTAAGATATTCACCTTCAGATGAGGAGCACGTTTACTGTCTTTTTACATCTGTGAGGGGTTTTCAAATCAGAACTAGACCTTGCTGAAGTCCAAGATGTAGAGAGATCTTTGTGTAGCTTTAACACAAGCTTTCTCAGGGTGCACAGGTTTACCACAGCCTTCAAAGAGGCACCTACGTCCCCTCTCTGTTCTGTCCCCTCCATCTCCAGCAGCGGCTCTCACAGCTGCTGCTCTGTTAGAGCACTCCTCTGGCAAGCACAAGCAAATTGTTTCAGTCATTTCCCAGTTGCTTCTAGCTCCTGCTATCCCCATTTATATAATTTACACAATAATCTGGGTTGCTGCAATATATCCAGTACACATGCATGTGGGAAGTCAGATTTATGAAAACAGCCTAGCAAAGGCAGTCGAGATCACAAAATAACGCTGAAGGAGGTCCAGAGAACATTTGCAAGGAACATGAAAACATCTGTGCATGTGACAAACAGCTACCAGAAACTGTATTTTTCACTTCTGCATTATCTGCTTCAGAGACAACTGAAAAGAAAAAATACACCTCCTAATTTTAGACATTATCAGTAGCTGTACATCTGGGGAACTTGTTTACCCATGTATATTGGGGGGGGAAGAAAAACTATGCCAGGCTGCAGACTCAGACAGGAACCTCTCAGAGTTTGCCTCCACTTTGCCCTCAGCATCCACACAACGCTCCTGTACAACTTCTGTCGCTGCAGCTCGTTCTCCTATTCCCAAAAGCCGCTTTTTGAGCGGCTGGATCCATCACGCAAAACGGACACGGTGATAGACGTAGAGATATCCCGGACCAAAGCTGGAGCCCCACAGAACCAAAACGTTTTCCCGCACCTTCTAAAGTAGCCGGAAACCTGTCAGAAAGCATCCACACAACGCTCCTGTACAACTTCTGTCGCTGCAGCTCGTTCTCCTATTCCCAAAAGCCGCTTTTTGAGCGGCTGGATCCATCACGCAAAACGGACACGGTGATAGACGTAGAGATATCCCGGACCAAAGCTGGAGCCCCACAGAACCAAAACGTTTTCCCGCACCTTCTAAAGTAGCCGGAAACCTGTCAGAAACGGGCTGTGGGGGGCCAACAGCACGAAGCCGCGGGTTGCCCGTTCCCAGGGCCAGCCCCGCAGCCCGCTTCCCCCGGACCACCAGCCCTCAGCCCTCGCTCCGGCGGCCGAGGGGAGCCCGCCCGGCGCTGCACGGCGGCGGCAAGTATAGGCGCAACCCCACGACCTTCCCTTCCCTTCCCTTCCCTCCCGGCACAGCCCCC
>NW_010159729.1:0-283 GCF_000695765.1 Mesitornis unicolor
GATGCCGCCCCCGCGGCCTCTGCCTGCCCGGACCTGGACACACGTGGAGGCGTGGGGACTGAGGGTGTCAGGGCGAGCATCCGGCTGTCCCCTGGGTCGGAGGGGGCCGGAGCGCCACAGCCCCAAGAAGAGTCCCCGGGGAGCCTCCGCGGGTCCCCTCCGGACCCCCAGCGCGTTCACTCCGCACTGGAGCTCGTTAGGCCGCTGCGAGCAATGGACGGGCTCGGACACGACCAGACAGGCGGACCCCCCCAGGGAAGCTGGCTGCCGGGGGGCGGCTCGC
>NW_010159729.1:429-1027 GCF_000695765.1 Mesitornis unicolor
CCAACACGCGAGACGAGAGGGTGCTGCCTCTGCAGGGGTTTCCAGATGCCTCTCCCCTGGCTGCTGCTGTAGCTGGTGTGGGGTCTCACTGGAGCCCCGATAGGGCAGAGCTCATCGGGTGCAGATGCAGCCCCTGCACCAGTAAAGGCTGAGCCATCCCTGCGGCATCTCCTCACTCCAGCAGCATCAATGGCTCTGCAGGTAGTGGTGGGGACGTGATTCACTGCCACCCCCTTCCAGAGCGTCTCTTCTCTGCTCAGACTGGCCCAGGAGGGCTTGGGGCACCTGTGCTGCAGGGGAACCTGCCCCTACAGACAGCACTGGGGCACCTCGAGGCAAAACAATGCCTGGCCCCTTGCACATCTCCATAGACAGCCCAGAAGGTTTCCTCAGAGTGTCACCTCCTCCATCCAGGCCACAGAAGTTCATCAGCTTATCCTGCTGAGGACAGCTTGCTCTCTTTTCCCATGGGTAAAATTGGTTGCCTTCCTGAGATCCCCCGGGGTCTGGGATAGCTCTCTGGTGCTTTTAAAATAGGGGAGGAATAAGCTTTTGGCCTGTTCTTGAGGATGGGGGAGAAGAGCTGAGCAGAGATGGT
>NW_010159729.1:1058-1404 GCF_000695765.1 Mesitornis unicolor
CAGAGCAGCCGGGACCAGCCCACAGCAGAAACGGAGCTGCTGGAATCCCACTGAGAGAGATCATGGTTTCACTCGAGCGCAGTTTCTTATGTTCCTTTTTTGAAGGGCTGTTTATCATGATTAGGGAAAGGCCATGTGTAACCATGCAGCCCTCAGTCTGCCTCTGACCACAGCCCCTGACTGTCCCAGAAGCACCCCAGCCAAAAATGGGGCAGTAGAATGGGAAGGATTTCTGCTCCCACCCTCTTTTCTATCCGTCCCAAGAGTCAAAACAGTTGTGCCAGACTTGCCCTTTGGGAGAACTGGCTGGGAGGGAGGAAGGGACCGTGTCTTGGTGGGGGAGTCG
>NW_010159729.1:1429-2152 GCF_000695765.1 Mesitornis unicolor
GGGGCTGGAGCAAAGGAGTGTTTGTGGGTCCTCCAGCAGCCAAACAGCATCCAGGCCTGGCTGGTCCCGCAGTGGGTCCACCATGCATCAGCTGTGCACACGCGTGGTGGTGGAGGGGGTGGTGACCCTGTGTGGTTTGTACAGCTGTGACTGCTGAGCATCTGCCATCCAGTTTCCCTTGGTCCTTGGGCTGTTTTGTGTGTCTTCTTGCAAAGGAGTGTTTGTGGGTCCTCCAGCAGCCAAACAGCATCCAGGCCTGGCTGGTCCCGCAGTGGGTCCACCATGCATCAGCTGTGCACACGCGTGGTGGTGGAGGGGGTGGTGACCCTGTGTGGTTTGTACAGCTGTGACTGCTGAGCATCTGCCATCCAGTTTCCCTTGGTCCTTGGGCTGTTTTGTGTGTCTTCTTGTGACCCTGGAAGCTCCTGGCTTGGTGGGTGACTGTCATTTCCGTTCCTGCTCCATGGAGTTGTGGCAGCACCGCGGTAGTATCATCACAGTACCAGTACCGTGGTGGTACCTGATGGTACTGATGGTGCTGTGGTGGTATCAGAGCACTGGTACCTGGTGGTACTATGCTGTACCGTGGGAGTGTCACAGTAGTACCATGATGTTACTGTGGTGGTACTGGTGCTTACCATGGCAATACCATCCTTAACATTGATGTTGATCCCCAGAAAGGCCAACTTGTCTTTTCCTTGGAAAAAATCTAGCATTTCCTGC
>NW_010159729.1:2201-20306 GCF_000695765.1 Mesitornis unicolor
CCTGCTGAAGTCAAGTGGCTTTAGTGGTGTGAAAGGCTTCCAGTTCAGACCCAGGAGGAAGCTTGGTGCTGCTGTCCCCGGCAGACCAAGCGCCCATGCTGCAGGGTTGTGGAAGATCCTCAAACCACTTCCTAGGGAGTGAGGTGCTGTGTTACAGCTGGGGATGAGGGGAGCTGAGATAGCTTCCCCTCCAAAAGCACAGCTCCTCCTGGCCAGGCCAGGGCAAGCACTGCCATCACAGTGTGTGCTGCTGCTGGAGCTGGACTCCCTTTAGGATGTTTGTCCTTGGGATGTCAGAGCTGCATTATGCGAACAGGACAGCTGCCTCCAGGGAGCGATCTCCTGGTGTGGGGAAGAGCCTCCTGAGGGCTCATCGCTGACAGAGTTGATTAAAGATGTTGATTTTACAATGAAGCTCTTGCTGTGTGTCCCGGCCTCCGCCACGATTGCTCCGCCATTCCCTCAGGGACAGTCTGTGGGCAGATGCTAAGACTATCCATAGGTCAAGTTAATCTCAGTTTCTTGTTCAGGTCCTTCCTGAGTGCTGAGGGCGCAGAGCTGTTGCCCTTGTCCCATTTGGGAGCTGGCAGGGGATCACTGGAGTGAAGGAGGTGTGTTGGGGACACCCCTGGAGCCTCCCATCCAGCCCCTGCCCCGAGCAAGGCGGACTCCAGAGCTGGAGGAGGTTGCTCAGGGCCTGTCCAGGCAAGCGTTGAATACCTCCAAGGGCTGGCATCCCACCACCTCTCTAAACCCGTCCCGAAGCTGCAGCGTTCCTATGGAGAATGTTCTCTGTAGGTCTGGTGGGAATTTCCCTTGTTGTGACTCATGTCCATGTCTTCCCATCCATTTGCTGTGTGTCTGCACCCTGCAATGCAGTGCAGGGTTTCCCAGCCCCTCTGCGGGGTAACGTGTCCCACTGTGTCCCACTGTGTCCCACCGAGTGCCGCTACCTGGGGGCTTGCTCTCACAAATGTTGTCTTGGTCCTGGGCCTCTGAAATAGCTCTGGTCTTGCTTTCTTCAGGCACTGCAGGTGTAGGATCAGAACACCAAATATCAGAGAAGGAGAAAAATGTCTGTGCAGGAAGAATGGGGTTAAAGTGGCACAGATGCAGTCTAGCTGGAAACTAGAAAGTTCCCATAATGCTGTCAGGCAGATTTTAGAGCACTTCCCACCAGAGCTCAGTTGTCTGCATCTCTCATAGGATGCTGCTCGAGTGGGATCTGCTTTGGTCCTGGAAACTCAGGATGGTTTGGGAGTGGGCTGCTGAAGTGAAGGCTCTCTCCTGATGCCCTAAATTGCGGGAGTGGAGAGGAGCAAAGGACCTGAGGATATTTCTGTAAAACCCAAATGAAAATGCTTAAACCACGGAGCCCCCCAATAAGTACAAATTTAAATATCCAGAAAAGAAGCTGTGGCTCAGAGTGGGCCTTGATAACACAAAGCACAGATACAGTAAAAATCATAAAATGCTGGTAAAGATCCTCCATGTCAAGTGTTCAGGCCAAGACGCATTTAACACTGGGTCCTGTGCCTTTTGCAGGAGTTTGTGGTACTTCAAGACCTTAAAATTTTCCATTGGCAAAGGTGGCAAGCAATTTAATGCCTGATGATGTGCGGAGCTGTTTGCTTAACTAGGAAGGGCAGGTCAGAAGAATAAAAGATGGCAGTAGGGCGAGAAGGTCTTCCTGGGAAATGATGCCAGTTCTTGCAGTTCCAGACACCATTTCCTACAATTGCAATTAGAAAAAGACTCCATCTTGCTCAAAATCCGAGTCAATTAATTTTTCTTGTCTTGGCAACGCTCGGCCTCATGCAAGTGACTTAGTGCTGTTCTGTGCGAGCGCCGTGAATGTACGGCCATACAAGCTCCGGTAATCGCCTGCCGTGGAGAGCCAGCGTGACTTCATCTGTAGGGACGAATGGAAGAAAACACAAGGTGAGCCTGTGTGAAGGGAAGGTAATTTTCGTTTTAACTATCTAACTAAGCTCGTACTCTCTGTTCAGAGACACGTCCAAATGGCTTGGCCAGGTCACTTGTGTGGGACATGGAGGATGAGGGACACCAGCCATTGCCTCCTTGCTGTGTCCTTGGCTCCTCTGGACCGGTGGTGACAAACCGGTTTTGGGACAGGGCTGTCACGCCATGTTGGTGTTGGCCAGTACTGCTCTGTGATCTTTCGCCTCAGCATCTTTCTCACTTCACCCTTTGTAAATTTTTGACGAGGGGACTCACCAATGTCTCTGCTTCCTTGTTTAGGGTGTCCTATGGCTGTAGTCTTCCTTCCTGCTGGAATAACATGAAGAGCATGTGCAATGCTGGCAGCCTTGCTGCCCTCCTTCTGCTGTGAGCGCAGGCTTTCTGCATTCCAGCCATCTGCTTAGCAGTTCTGGGAAAATACCCTTTTGGGCATCAGTTTGTAAGTCTTCTGCTGCTCTGGCCATTCACATTTCCATATGGATCACTGAACAGCACCGTTGGCTCTGTGAAGGGTGCAAGAGGATGATTATTGTCATCCATCTCTTACCTGTTAGAGATCTGGGGCTTCTCAGTCCAGGACAAAATCCTAAAATCGCCCCAAATGATATTTTGCTTTACTGAGAGGGGTAAGGAACACCTTTCCCCATGTGTCAGAGTGGGCAATGAGAACAGCTTTTAAGCAAATGTGACCTAAGCAGAAAAGATGCCCTTGGTTCCTGGGAAACTGCAGGTAATTTGGGAAACGGGTACAGACGGGATTACTGTGGAGCAGATATCTGGGCAAAAACTGAGCTGTGCATACAAAATCTGTCACTCTAGCTCCGTGGTGTATCTATCTCCTAAGGTGGAAGAGCGCATCTGCCTCTTCAGAGCTGAATGTGGTAGGTGATGCAGTCTCTCCACTCAACAAAACCTAACTTGAATATTGTTGCTGTGGGCAGTGGCACTTCTGTACAGGGAGGGGATTCTCCAAACTGCAGCTCCGTGGCTTTTCAGGGTGAAGCCCCGACACGGCCTGGGGCCGTGCATTTTGTTCCCAAGGGCATTCGTCAGCACCAAAGCCTTTCTAGGGAGCGTTTCTTTGGACTTGAGTTTCTGCTACAAGAAAGATGAGGTATCGGAGAACTGTCATCCCCTTTCCAGCCATTAAAACACTAAACCTGGAAAGAGCTAGATTTTATCATTCTTCCCCAGGGTTTTTTGTTTGTTTGGTTGTTTTGGGTTTTTTTGGTTTATTGCATGCTTGCAATCTAGAATTATCTGCCACATGGCGTGCAAAAAGAGTCCAGCTGCTCCACGAAGAGCTCAGGGTTGTCTGGGTGGGAGCCTGCAGTGCTGGGAGCTGCAGGCTGACCTTTCTTCAGACCTAAACAACAAAACTCCCAACCATTTCTATAGAAAGCAAATCCCCACGTCTTATCCCAAATGATTGGCAACGTGCATGAGTATGCAAGAGGCAGAGGTTGCGAAGTCCTTCTGTGTTTGCGCTGAGGTTGTTAACACATTTACTTCCCACTTCTACATTTTTGCTTTTTTTTTCTTCTAGTGGAAATACCATTGCTTGTGTCTGTGTCTCTGCAAATTCAGTGGCTTGCCCAGCAGCCCGCAGGAAAAAAGATAGCTTGGCTGTCTTGGCTCCTAATCAGGCACCTAAATTTTATAACTAAACTAGGTTTTATGGTATAAAGCCTGGCTTTCACTCATTTCCAAGCTATGGAATGAAACAGAGAGGCCGTCAGTGTCCCCTGACTGTGATGGAGCACAGTCCTGCTTTACTGGAGTGGGGCTGCCCCAAATCTTTCTGAAAGATGCTAAGAGGAAGAGGAGAGGCTCCTACATCAGTGTTAAGGTGGTAGTTGGTAAAGCAGGCTTTGTGTGTGTTTTGTGCAAAGGGACAGAAGGGTGCCCAGGGGTCACCAAGGTGATGTTGTTGTATTTGAGGACCTTACTCTGCACAGCCCCATGCTGTAGGCTATCTGGTGACCAAGACGGGTCGCATCCCAGCAATCCTCAGCTGCTGTTTCTGGCTGCCTACATCCTGGGTTTGCAAAACGATTTGTGTTTAAGGTGGAGAGAGGTTGGGTCACAGTTGGGGAACGCCTGTCTGGGGCCACCCAGATCTTGTCATGCTTCTATACCAGGCAGGCAACGGTTGCAGGTCTCTGCACCACACTGGAGGGCAGGAACAGGAGCAGGTGATGATACCTAGGACTGATGATACCAGAGGTTGTTCAGCCAGAGAAGCAGGACCCTTCCCCTGCAAGGCTCCCCAGTGGGTCCGTCCCTCGGAGGACGGCCTGGGCTCTGTGGCACAGGGACAGGCTGGCCCTGGGAGAACAGAAAGGGTTTCTCCGAATCCTCCAGCTGTCCAGGCTGACTGCCCTGCTCTATATCTGATTGTGAAAGATGCAGAAAAGTGTGTGCAAGGGCATCAGGAGCAGTTCAGAGCTGCCTTTCCAGCAGCCGTGCAGTATTTTGGTGTCGTTTTCTCTTGTCTGCTTGCAAAAGCTCTTGGTTTTTGGATTTGCTGTTAAAAGGAGGAATTATGCCGCGTTGCACGCTGGGCCCGGCTGCAGCCCTGGATTCTGGAGAGCTGACGCTGTTCCTCTGCCCCGAGAGTTCATTTTCCACTTGCATTCCTCCTTGTCTCAGTTTTGCAGGAACATTAATTTCTGCCTGGTTTGAAGGCTGGAGAAGCTGAGCTCACCAAAGGACAGCCAAGCCAGGGTGATCAGGGCTACTGAGCTGATCTTTTCTTTTTCTGGAGGAGCTGGGACTGATGATGGTGCTTTCAGAAGAGGCTTTAAAGACAGAGAGGACCCGAATTTGTGAGACTCCAATTTTAGCTGCATATCTCATTTTAAGCACACTGTGAGGAGCATAGGAAGAGCTGGCAGTGGTCAGAGGGTGTGCAGGAGAGGATGCCTGGGGAAAGTGTAAGAAAGCAAATCTGCAGTGTACGTTCCCCTGAATATTCTCTTCATATCTTGCAGTTTGTGGCTCCAGCGCTCCCCATGCTGGAGGCAGTGTCTTTGAAGTTAATAGCCTTGGATGGATTTTTTCTTCCGTGAATTTGTTACACAGGGTGATAACAATCAGATAAATGAGGAAATCACATAAATAAGGGCAAGGAGTAGGCTGGAAGAGGGACGGGCAGCGGGAGAAAATGCTGACTCATGGAAACGGGAGTTGGCAATGCACGGGGCGAGGAGCTGGTGGGGAAGTGCTGTGAAGTCAAGGGAAGAACAGAGATGTTTGTGTCCGAAACCAGGAACCCGGCACAAAATGAAGGAAGCAGAACAAGCGCTGTGGGACACAAACTGCCTCTCGAAGGAGTGGCAGAACAACCACGACCGCATCCCAGGCATGTCTCTTACTTCTCCCGTACCTTGACCAAAAATATCCATTTTAGCCCTGCTGGGATGGCGCTTGCTCACTGTGCTGGATGGGTTTTGCTCTCGCTCACTGCCCGAGCAGGAGGTGATGCTATTTTTGTCTTGCTTTTGACGTGCAGCGAGGGCACTGCAGAAGAGCAGCCTGTGGAAAACAACTTTGTTCTGTGAGGGAGCCGCTTCCCTTGAAACTGGATGGAAAAGGAGAAAATGGATTGGCAATGATAGGTTTCATTTCCAAGTGGCGAGGACTGAGAAGTTAAGGAAGCTAATTGCCAAAGTCAGCTGGAACGAGCAGCTAAAGGCCTTTGACATGGTGGAGGCTTGGTGACAATGATTTCAAATGAAGGAGGAGTGGTAGGTTTAATGTGGCCAAGATAGCAGGAGAGCCAGTGTAGTTTCACCTAGGAAAAGGTCTGCAAAGGCGGAGGTTGGTTTTCAGAGATGGTTTTTGTGAAGCAAACCTGGCAGCTGGACCCACATCTGCTGTGGACAGGGAAGTCGCTGCAGGAACATCTTGAAATTGCATATGTTTTATGTATCTTGGAATTATATATGTTTTAAAATCAGCCATGAGACTGCCTGTTTCCAAAAGCCACCTGAGACCTCTCGCTCCTGGGGCTGCCTGGTGAATTCCTCTTCCCCATCTGGTTCTCCACAGGGATTTTAAAAAACGGCTGGGCTTGGACTTTGGCAGGGTCGCCAGGGCTGCGAGGGGAAGCCCTCTCGGCCGGCTGTGCCCGGCCGTGCCGCCAGGCACCAGCAGCCGAAGCCGCATTGCAGAGCAGTCGCTGCCGGCTGCGTCTGTCGTCCTCACCGCCGTTTGATTTACTGTCCCCGATGGCTTCCTGCAAGTTTTCCACAGGACTTTAAAGACTGCGGTGGATGCTGAGTGCTCCAGGGGGATTTTTGGCTGCGTGACCCATTTAGCAGCCTGGCTGGGCACCTCTGCCTGTGAAAGCTGCTGCAGCTCTCCCTTGCTTTTTGAAGTTTTCAGGTGAAAAAGCAGCAGCTTTCTTGCAGCTGCCATGCGGAGGCTTTTCTTTGTTTGCTCATTCTTAATGCATCCCAAAGAAACTGTATTTTGGGCTCTACCTGCCAAAAGAGGCGACAGATGATGATGATTTCGCTGTAACGGGAGGCTTCAAAGCTGTGTGCCTGCTGCGCTGGGGAGCTGTGGTCTGCTCTCCTCTCTCAGCTTCCCTGCTGCTCTTCTAGTTTTAGAAAATTTACCCCCAAAGAAGGCCACTTGGGTTGATATTTTTAGTGGCTGTGGACGCTTCTGATCTGGGGGACGTGACTGCCTGGAGCCTTTCCCTGCCGCCCCAGCTCACTGGGGGGCTCGCTCACTGACCAAGGGATGCTTTCGGGTTTTGGGTCCCGCTAGCAGTTCTGCGTGTCTTTATCAAGATGAGTCACTTTGGGAGGAGCCTCTGTGCCTCTTGTCCCCAGCGATTTCCTCAGCTCCCTTTGAAAAGCACCGTTCACAGGGCCCCAATCGTGGCCTGCAGCAAGGCTGCACGGCGCAGCACGGGAACCTTGTGGAACAGTGGAGCGGTTAATAAATTAAAAGCTATTTCATTATAGGAAATGAATGTTTAATGAGTGTGGGATGACGTCTAGACAGTCCTTCGGTTCCAGGCTCTACGTGGTCTTGCAGGAGGGTTCAGCTGATGCAGCCGGCGCCGGCGGGAAGGTTTGGCAAAGCTTTCCCAGGCAGTGACGTCCCCATGTGGGACAGACGCCCTGGCACAGCAAGGATCCCCTGCCTCCACGTTTTCTTGCTGCAGATGCCCCTTGTGCCTCTCTGGGCAAAGCCCCAAGGAGCTGCGGCCGCAGTGGGACGTGCTGGCAGGGAGGAGGCTTGGCTACAAGCCTGGCCCCAGCTTGGAGCACGCAGCCACGCTCCCCTGCTCCACAGCACCTTGCCGGGGTCCTGAAATGCCCAAGGGACTGGAGGTCTCTGCGTGGTCTAGGACATCCCTGCCTTTGCTGTGTCATGGGCTCTGGAGTTGGTACAAGAAGCCTGAGCTGAACTGGGGACAGCCCAGTAGGATGAGGGTGAGCCATTGTGAGTCCTTGGCATCCTGCCCCAACGGAGATGATGTTTTATAGCTACAGAAAAGGGGTTTCAAATACAGAAATTTGGATGAAGTCCCCAAAAGATCCCCCTGCCATGCTGGGAGTGCTGATTATCACCTGCAGAAAGCCAGTGCTGATGCTATCAGAAGTCCTGGCTGCTTGATGGGGAGAGGCAGGAGCACATCAGCTCCTCCACTGCAGCTCTGCAGCTCCCGTCCCACAAGCAGAGGCCGCTGGCTGAGTTTGCTCCACCTGTCTCAGCACAAGCGAGCACAGACAAGAAGCTCGAGGTCCCTTGGCAGCGGCAAGGAGATGGAAATAATGCCTTCATCCTAGGGGCTGCCTGCTCAGCTCTGGGCATGGCAGCAGTGACCCAGTCCAAGGCGTTGCCATGCACACATGGGAGATGCTGGTAGGACCCCACATGCACTCACCCTGCTCCGTTCCCCTATCAGCACCTGCAGCATCCCCTGCATGGTTACCCATCCCAAGGAAGTACTTTGCTGTTCCTGGAGCTGGCGACAGGAAAATATCCTTGGGGGCACTTTGCTGTCCTTGTAAAACAGCAGGGACGGGACCAATGCTGCAGAATCTGGTACAGGGTTTCAGGGCCCAGAGCACTGCACCGGACAGGGTGCTTGGCTCCCAGGGGAGCTTCTTGGCTCCTTCAGGCTGCTGAGTTTGGGAGCTCCTTGGTTCCTGGGCCTACCCTGACCACCCTTGGGAGCAGCCCTGAGTTGCTGGAGAGGGGGAGTGGTGTCCCCAGGGACTGTGGCAGTAACTGTACCTTTGTCCCTAGGGGAGGAAGAAAAAACAGAATAGAGGGAAATAAATATATATTTTCTTTCCCACAAGTGGAAAGCAGTACAACCTCTTCCCATATCACTCCAGCTTTCTCAAACCCTGGGATTTCTACAAACCACTCTGCCCAAGGGCTGTCAGTTTGTGCAGCACCCGCCATCCTCTCCTGGTGGCTCAGAGGGCTGGTGGGACCTGGGGACACTGTGCCAGGCCAGTAGGGAGGGCTGGGTGTTATCCGTGGGGGGTGAGGGCTTTTTGATTTTGATCTCTTTCAGTTGTGTGTTCCCTCCCTGCACTGCCAAGGCATTTCAATACAGGCAGCAGAGGTTGGGAGAGCTGTGGTATGGGCATGGCAGCCACGCCAGGGCATTCAGTGGAGTGGATTTTGGGGCACTGGCCTCCTGCCTTTTTTTCTCCAATGTCTGTGATTGAGAAGCCAAAATACAGTATTTCTATATCAAAAGTGTAGTGAGTTTTAGCCAGTCTCAGACCTCCTAGAGCTTAGTGGCACCCGCGTGCTGTGAGCTGCCTGCCTGACTTCTTGATGCCAAAAAAAAGCTTGGGCAGCATTTCCTTGGTAGCCGAGGGACGTTGCGCTCATGGCCTTGGCTTGCAAACCGCAGCAGCAGAGCTGTGCACCGGGCCGGCCACAGCCGTTCAGTGGTACCAGCAAAGACTGGCCGGGTCCTGCCAGACCTGCCTGGCTGCTGGGAACACATCTGGCCAGCTCTCCCTGAGCTGTGCAGCTTGCTGCTGCCATATGGCTGCCGTGAAGCAATAGCTTGGCTACGAGCTTTGCTAACGCACAAAAATACTTTCTGGGAGCCTGCTTCAGCAGTGAGCCTGCGGCAAGCAGCTCTGAGCAGGAAGCTGTAACCACAAAGCTCTATATACAGCTCCTGGCAGAGCTGCTGCTGCTTTTGATGTGACAAAATTAAGGTGGTGTTTCACAAAGAAAGTCAGCACGTTGCCTTCTTCCAGAGCCAAGGCTGACACAGAGAGGGCAGAGCCTGGGGCTGGGCTCCTGGGCCAAACTGGGGGAGCTGGCGTGGGGAGGCAGGCGAGGAGCTCTTGTCACCCCCAAAAGCCATGTGGTGCTGGAGGCCGTGGGTCCCTGAGCCGAGGAGAGCAGCACACGTGCCTGGGGTGTCATGGATTGTGCTCTGCCCGCCTGGGTCTTGCTGGCTCTGCTAGCGTTTAACTTGAGCTTGTTAGGATGGTACCATGGCAAAACACAAGCGGCTGAGGATGACATGAGGGTCTGGGCTGTTTCCCCACATACAAGTTGAAACTGTCTTTAAAGCTGTGGGGACAGCAGCTGTGACCCACATGTGATGTCACCCAGCCCTGAAGGTCACTCGTCCCGCAAAGGCCGTGCAGCTTCTCGTCTCCTCCTGAAATCACCTCCCCATCCCACCGTGCCCCTTGGCTGCCAGCACCCTGACCCTGCCAGACCCCTGTGCAGCCAGGCTGGACTTGCTGTGGGGCCGGGGCATGCATGCGATCCCTGTCCCCTCGCCTTGCCTTGCCTCTCCCGTGCTGTTTTGCAGAGCGGGGCTGACTACGGCTTCCTCGTGAGCCAGAACACGAAGCTCCTGAGCGCGCTGGAGGACCTGCGACACCGCTGCTCCAGCCTGGCCGAGGAGAACAGCTTGCTGGTGAGCAAAGTGTCCGCCCAGTGCTGGGCTGGCTGCGGGCCGGGATGTGCTGTGGGGAGGGCATCCCGGCCGGGGGGAGCTGCTGTCTCCCCCCAATGCCAGGAAATGCCGGCACATGGGATCAGCTGGGGAGGGCCAGGGTCGAAAGGGGGCCTGGGTGCTTTGGGTCCTCTGGATATCTTTGCCATCGGCTTGAGCAGGACCCCTTCCTCACGATGCCGAGCAGAGCCAGGACACTCTGCTGCCCTCTCTGCCATCTTTGTCTGCTGCTACTCGCTGGTGGGTGTCCTTAACGCAGGCACCTATGGGAGCAGGCAGAGCAAGGCAGTGGCGAGCTGAGAGCAAGGGAGGGGGAAGTCGCTCTTGTTTCCTCTTTAACTGGAAAAGCAGAAACACTGTTTCACTCGGCCTTGGCTTTTGGTGACAGTGCAGCACTGCCCCCTGCTCCCACGGGACCTCAGCACCCGGCTCCTCCCCAGCTGCATCCCCAGCACCCAGAGCCACGGCAGGCTGCCCCAGGCTGCCCCACTCCCCAGGCCCATGGGGGGAACCAGGACCTTCAGGGAACACTAAGAGGGGATGTTCCCCTTCTGCATTCTCTCTGGAGAGCGTCAGCCCCCCGTGCAGCGTTGGCATGCAGCCACTCTGAGCCCCTGCAAATTTTATCATTCAGCATTTCAGATTTATATCACCCAATTCAAAATGCATATTTTAGGTATTTTTCTTAAGATAAAAGCATAAATCCATTATGACCTGCGTGCTGGGGGGTTACCTCATATCAGTCATCTGGATTTTAGAAAAGCACTATCATGTAAGCTCTCATCAAATCTTACTCTCATATATCAGCCTCAGTCCTGTGGCTAAAGAAAAGCAGAGAAAGCAGTAGTTGCTCGTGGTAGGATCTCACAGGGGTAGGGAGGAAAATAATGGGAAGCATCAGCTGCCCTGACGTTTCTGCTGATGTGAAAAGACAGCACAACACATCTGGGTACGACCTTGAGAGAATGAGCCATCAGCAAGTGGCAGCTTACAGAAAAAGACAGATAACAAATAAAAGGGGATTAAGAGCGAACAGAATCAATAGGAAGAAAAAGGAAATTTGCTTTGCAAACATCATAAAGTCCTTTGCTGCTTTCTCCTCATTCTCCCCAACTCCGGCTTTGGTGTCACGAGAAAAAGGCCAACAGTGAAGTGTGTAGTGGTTGCGCAGCACAAATCCGCAGCAATGTATTGAGTCCTGTAACCTTGAGGAAATAAACTGAGAAGACATTGGAAGAGTAAGCCCCAAGGGTGGGAGGCCAGGGTAGAGTGATGGAGACGTGCCAAAGGCAGAGCCCGCAGTGACTCTGTTGTGTTGCAGATGGAGAGGGATCATGCAGGATGGCCTGGGGTGGAGTGACGGGCATCTCATGGGGAACAAGTGGTCACATTAACAAAAATACCAGGAAAAACACAGGTTTTGGTGACTGGGGAAGTGGCAAGAGCAAAGGTTGGTGCTTAATAGTTGGGATAATTATAGAACAGGCCAGACCCTAGCTGGAAAAGTCCTGTGGGCATGGAGGGTCAGGCAGGGTCAAGGATGTTGTCTTCCCCTACCATCCCCGGCTTGCAGCTTTCAGCTAAGCAGGGGCTTCACCTCGACCCTCTCCTGTTCTCTAGCGCAGGAGCTGCTTCCCCCAGACAGAGGAGAAGGTGAAGCACCTGAAGAGGAAGAACGCGGAGCTGGCGGTGATTGCCAAGCGCCTGGAGGAGAGAGCTCGGAAACTCCAAGAGACCAACCTCAAAGTCGTGAGTGCCAGGGCTTGCTGCTGCTGGGGGGCTGAGCTGGGAGAGCACCTCATTGCCAGGACTTATCGCTTGCTACTTCCATTGAGCTAGAAAGGCCTTTTCTTTCCCCTTTTTTAAACCTACAGTATACTTGCTTTGCACATCAGCAGCAGTGCAAGGATCACAAAACCCAGCCATTGCCAGCTTCTTCTGCTCGTGCCTGGAGAGCTGGCGTTGAGCAATTTACTCTTGCTTAGTTTCTTGCTGTAAATGTGCTGACCTACCTTAAGGTGTTGTTTAAGGTAGCTCAGCTTTCCCTGGGCAAGTTGTGAAAATAATTCATCTGACTTCCCTGAAAAGAAACAGGAAGTATTTGAATAAGAAAAGGAGTGTGGTAAAGCAAAACAGGAAGGGGTGAGCAACTCTGCTGTGCCCCATCCACACCTCACTCGCATTGCTCTGCAAGCTGCACGTTTTTTACTTTCTCCAACCCAAGAGCAGCTTGTTACAAACCCTGTAGTGTCTGACACGGTGCAGGAGTCATGGGAGATGGCTGTAGGAGGTGGGATCTTGCACACAAGCACTTGCATGAGCTTCCGAATTGCAGTGGAGTAAGGGAAAACCTTTCTTGCATTGGAAGGAAACCAGGGATTGTGATGGGGAATTCAAGGCCTTTAGGATAGAAAGGAGAAGTGAAAGCTTTGCTGAAGAGAGGGTAGGGGGTTTTCCTGGCATTGCCTGCCCTCTCTGTCCCCAGGCACTGCGCCATCTGTCTGTCGTGGGGTTTTGGTGCTTGCAGTTGCTGCCAGATGGACTTGTCAGATGCTATGTTAAGTGAAATCATTTGATGTACTTCCAGCAGCCATGCAGACCCTCCAGCAACTATACAAATAATGTTTTATTTTTTTCCAAGTGACATTTTGGGGTGGTGGCAGTTTAAGACCTGTGCAAGCCCTGGGAGAGCCAACTTGGTGGGCTCCTGAGCTGGCTCAGGTCTCCCAACAGCAGAATGTACTTGGATGGCTGAGGCTTGTGGAGGGTGGACTGGAGGCAGGACCAGGCAGCTGCAGGCCCAGAGGGGGGGCCCTGAGGAGCGGGGGTTAACCTGGCCGTGGTTGCCTTCAGTGCCTGGTACACAGGTCTCATGGAGCCAGGGCCCGGCACGCAGCTTCTGCACGTGGGCGAGGTGCTCAGGAAGACCTGAGGAGGAAAAGTTTGCGCAGAGGATGCCATGTTCCTGATCAGGCAGGGGAGGGAGTCCTCCCTCACCAAACTGTCAGGCTTTGTGCAGAAGAAAATAGCTGGACAGAGAGAGGTGGGGTTTGATAAACCCAGGGACTGGACGTGGCCTCAATGCCCAGAGAGCTGGGAGGCGTGAGCTGCCCCTTTGCCCTGTTCCAAGGTGCTGTTACCCAATGGGAGAGCTGGCCCCAGGGATGTATCTTCCTGTATTTGCCTGTATCTTCCTCCCATCCGTGCTGAAGCCCTCTTCCCTGCTGCCTAAAAACCCACAGAAGCTCCATTTCTCTTCCTGGTTTGGCCACCTCCATCCTGGCTCCCATGCTCACCTTTCCTGCCATCCTCCCCTCCTCTTTTCTGCTGCCTTCTCCTGTCTTTCCACCTTGATCCTGTTTTTCTCTCCTCTCCTCTCCCTACCCACCGTTGCCACATGCTGACTAGACCCGCTGGCCTCATCTGCTGAGCACCTTCTCCTTCCCACCTTTTCCCTGACCCACTTCTCCATCCAGCCCTTCCTCTTTCCTCCCACTTTTCCACGGGTCTGTCCTGCTCCTCTGTCCACTTGTCTGTCCTTCGCGGCTAGCCTGCGTTTCTTGAGAGTGCTTCCTGCCCGAAGGCTGTGGGGGTGACGGGACAGTGGTTATCAAACACCAATGTATGTGGCTTTCTCCCTTGCTGCTCTCTCTGGTGTAGGTAGCTGCTCCAGTGCCTCTGAAGGGCTCCAGCCTGGAGCTGTGCAAAAAAGCATTTGCCCGCCAGCGTGCCAAGGACCTGACAGAGCAAGCCAGTGCTCTCCTGGCAAAAGACAAGCAGATTGAAGCTCTGCAGCAGGAGTGCCGGGAGCTGCAGGCTAAACTCTTCGCAGGGAAGGTGAGGCGCTTGCTGGGACATCACTCAGTGGTGGGGACAAGCAGTGCAACAACAGTGATGGGAACCAGGCGCCAGGAAGCGGTGTGAGGGCAACTGGTGCCAAGAGCAGACTGGAAACAGAGGGCATTTGATGTGTGAATTCGATGGGGGACACTTGAGTGAGTGTGTGGCAGAGACGGTGTCCAGTTGCCTCCAGAAAATGTGTTGGGGACACCCCGATTGTCCCTCTGTGAGTTCATGGGTTTAAGCTGCCATTTTCAGCAGTGACTAAAACTACCTCCCTCCCGGAAAACCCCAAGAAGCCACAGATACAGGATGGCTTTTCACAGTGCTGAGCTTCAAGTAAGATGTAGAAGCAGGGCCTCCTTTTAAAGTGTTTCTTTGAAAAGTAAACCAGCCGAGCACATTCCCAAGAACCAAGCTAAATCCCGTATCTTGAGCTGCAGCTTTCAGAGTGCTCACAGCTTCCACAAGACTGGTGGTAACTGGGTGCATCCTTGTTTGACTATGACTAAGGGTACAAATCATTAGACAGAGGTGAGTGTTCATGAAACCATCCACAGTGCTGATGCCTGCACCTGGGCTGGTGACTTACGGTTCCTTCAGCACCAGCACAGGAGTTGCTGATATAAATGGTGGGATAAAAGGGATAATTCAGCTCATCCTGAGACAGATGTCTAAAGCTGGTCAGATGCATCGCTCCCTCCAAGCACTTCTCTGACTCTGAAAGGAGTCTCTACTGACATATGAAGATAGGTGGAATAATTCCCACTCAATGTGACTGCTCTGGGCCTATAAGGGAGCTGGGGACGGACTTTTTACAAGGGCATGAAGTGATAGGACAAGGGGTAATGGTTTCAAACTGAGAGAGGAGAGATTTAGACTAGATATTAGAAAGACATACTTTACTCTGAGGGTGGTGAGACACTGGCATGGGTTGCCCAGAGAAGCTGTGGATGCCCCATCCCTGTCAGTGCTCAAGACCAGGTTGGACGGGGCTTTGAGCAGCCTGGGCTGGTGGGAGGTGACCCTGCCCATGGGGGGTTGGACTGGGGGAGATTTAAGGTCCCGTCCAACGCAAACCATGCTGTGATAATTCTGTGATATCAAATACGTCTCTTGTTCATGAGCTGGATGTGTTCAGTCTAGGTCAGTTGATAAACTCATGAGCAGCTCAGCGACACTAGGGCTTGCACTGGATTCCCGTTCTGCTAATGCAGCTGTGGTCAAGCGCAACCCCACATTCCTACACCCAGTTGAGCTGAATTAATACTGACATTTCTACCTACCCTACTTACATTATATTTAGGCGACAAATACTTCCTCTGTGAAAGCAGCTTTATTTTTGTCCCTGAGCTCCCCATGTGTTCATTTGAACTACAGGTTTGAAGGCAGATACTCAGCCTTTCCCTAGCGTAGATCTAGTCAGGACAAGAATGATTGGGTGGTGGTTGCTGTTTGCACAGAGCTGTGCCACTGATCCCTTCTGGCATTAAACCACCAGAGAAGGTTATCCAGGTCTGACTGTGCTCCACGGTGTCAGTAAGAAGAAATTTCCTTCCCGTCCCCTTTATTTTTCACCACAGATCCCACAGAAAGGGGAACAGAGCCTTTCCAAAGTACTCTGATTTTCATAGCAGAGCGTGCAGGGCAACCTGAATCTGCCAGGGACAGGAGAGTGACAAATTGTAGAGGAATGTGACAAAAGTGGTTGAGCAAGATTCATTTCTGGCTAAGGAATCCTCCGGGCTGATGAATTCAGCCACTGCCTTCCTAGGGCACAGGGACCACCCTGGCTGGGAAGGTGAGACCGTCTGCTTGTGTCACCGCTGAGGCACCAGTAACTGGGGGCCTCGATACACAAGCAGGGAATCTGCAGAGAAGAGAGCAAAAGAGGAAATCATTCTGTCTGATCTAGTTTTTCCCATTTTCCAAGCAAGCTGCTCATTAAATTTTAATTTCCAGCTAGTTAAAATTCAAAATTCACCTAATCTGTCTGCAGCATGCAAAATGCATTATGCCAATGAAGGGGTTTATATGCAGAGATATTATGTGCACGCTCAGAGTTTGTAACCAAATCAATGTTAATCTAGGGTATTTAAATCAGCACAAATTTTTCAGTAGCTATGAAATGGATGTACTCTGTTCCTTTCCAGTGGCAGGATGGATACCCTGCATGCTGGACTGCAAAAGCATTGGCCTTGTTTTGCAAAATCAGGGCTCTTAGGATAGGATAAAATTATTTATTTCCTGAGACCATAGTCCAACCAAGCCCCAGCTCCAGCTCAAACCAGGCTGCAGTTTCTTGCAGCAGGGATTCTTGGAAGCAGGGGATTGCGGGCAACAGCCAGACAGCTGCAGGGTACGTGTATGACAGGAGCTGTGAGTGGAGAACTGAGGGTTTTTTCTACTCCCTTGTTCCCCCAGGCTTTGAAGGCTGGCTGTTGGGAATAGCTGTCTTTTTTTGGTGGGGGAAGGGAGATTTTTTACAGAGCCACAGCCAATTTTGTTTAAAGAACTGATAGCCTGACCATGAGTCTGGCACAGAAGAGGCCCAGCTGCTCACTTCTTGAATCTGTAATCAGTTCCCATTAATGCTGCCTCAGTTTCCCCCTTGTACCATGACAGCAACCACGGTTTTCTACACCAATTGTATTTATAAAGCAAACACTATTTTTAGGGTGAATAAGAAGTGAACAGGGAAGCAGATAATATCTGTCTTGGATACCAATTATGCACTGAACTCACTAGTTTAGGAGCTTTACAGGGGAATGAGCAACATATCCCCCAGCAGCATATTTGTAAAGACAGGTTTTCATAACCAGCTTCTGTGCATCTGTATGGACATGTAGGTGCATGTTTGTTCAGCTTCCTGAAATCTTAAAACCTTTGAAGAATTAAACAAGCTGATGACATATTCTCACCGTTTCTGTGAGAGTTTCCTCCAAAAAGCTGCTGGTTTTGGGTCTGGAATGGATGGGAGTGACCCCTTGTGCTAAAGACAGGGGCCCATCCACACATACCGTCTCTGAAGGGGTTAGAAACCGAGAATGTTTGAAAACAAAATGTTATCCTGGGCGAGAACCGAACAAGTCCCAGGTGTTCTTCATTCTTTCCAGCATTTTAAGCCCTAACCACTGCGCACACATAGGGCTGCAGGAAGCACCAGCACCCTCACCAAGGAGGTAAACCAGCTAAGGCTCTGTTTGGCTGGAAAAGGAAATTACGTTATCCAGACACGCTCTCTGCTGGCAAGCGCTGAGAAAGCACACGCTTTGAAAAGACGTTTTTCTTTGCGCTGGGATAGCTGCAGAAGCACCACGGGCTAGTTTTTATCTGCTAGAGAAATAGCATCTTCACATAAAGGATGCAAAGTGACTGCTTTTGAGGCTTTGGAGACCCACTAATCAGAAATCTTTGTGTGCCACGTTACCTGGTTTTCACCAGCGTCACTTCAGTAACGCTTTTGGAGTTCGTGTGTTAAACCCCCACCCTGACCTGTTCCACCTTTTACAGCTTGTTAGTGACACGATATTGTGTTCGTGTTTCCCACAGAATGACCCTCGCTGCCTGAACGTCATCGAGTTTGATCGCCTGCTGCGGGAATCCCAGAGAGAGGTGTTACGGTTGCAGAGACAGATCGCGCTGAAGAATTTCAAGGAGTGTCTACGTTCCTCTAAAACCAGTTCAGGCGGCGCTTTGCCAAGTGCTGCCACACGCTTGGGACCGCCCATCCCAACTCAAAATGCCTGCATCAAAGGTTCACCTCTACCGAAGGAGACGTGCCTGGGAGACCCAGCGCTAGGAGGGGAAGCACCCTGGGAGGTGAGACAAGTGGATCAGCCATCTAAAACTTTTACTACTTAATTACTCAATTAATTACTGTTCTTTGAAAACTTAAAGAGTACGTGAGCGCTGCAGTTTGCATCCACTGTGCTGGTTTCTAAAATGACCGATTCCAGCGCCAGCTCTCACAGGGCGACAGGGGATGTGGACACTGCTGGCACCCCTCCAGTGTGGGGATGCTGAGCCATGCCAGGGGCTCCGTCTCTCTCATCTTCCCCTGAACATGTCTCCTGCATTGCATTTTCCAGCCTAGGAAATAGGACACCACCTCTTTTTACCCTCATTTGCTGAAAACACAGGGTTTTGGTGTTTGTGGAGGTTCAGACGTTGGCGGGTGTGAATGGGTGAGCAATGACCATGGTGGGGGGCGACAGGGAGGCCCGCTGCTCCCTGACCCCCACCCCTGACAGGCACGGCCCATCGCCCGCACGCCCCCGTCCCTTCACGGCCTCAGCGCCTCCCCGACC
>NW_010159730.1:0-11451 GCF_000695765.1 Mesitornis unicolor
GGCGGGTCACCTTGTCATAGAAGGAGATCAAATTGTTGAAGTTTCAGGTCAGTCACTAAAACCAGCTTAAATTCAGCATAATAAAGGCTGATTTAATAGTATTCAGCAGCATAGTAGCAATAGATTTCATGAGAGCAAACAGAAGGAAAAAAAACAACAACTTACTGTGTTGAAAGATTTAATAAAAATTTTTCAACCTGGAAAAAACTTCAGAATCTTTAAAATTTGTAATTAAGATGCAGTTGAAAACAGTCATGCTCAGAAAAAATGGAAGGGAAAAATAGGAAAAAAGGAAACAAGGATGACTAAAAGGTGAAAATTAAAAAATAAATGTCTTTGAAATGGAAAGGGTGATTGGGGAAGAGTATTTAGTCAGTAGAGCTTGAAAGGAAGAGATGAGGGGAAGAGAAAAGCAAAACAAGTCAATGTTAATCAGACTTCTGGTTAAATGAGGAATGGTTTTATAAATACACCTGGGAACAAAAAAGTCCTAGGGAAAAAAGTGATAGAACTAGTAAATGAGCTACTGAGTGTCTAAGCTATTGACTCTTTTATAATTGTCCAAACAAAAAAAAAAAAAAGAAAATGAAGAAAGATATATAATTAAGAATTGTCCTGTAAAAGTACTTAATGACAAGGAGACAGTAAGGAGATTTAAGCAAGCCTCCTATTCAGCTGCCTTAGATCAATGCCATAACCTGAAATTGAATCAAAGACCTAGTGAGAGTCTGTTCTTGTGGCCTTTACTACTCCTTTCATCTGTTTTGTGCTTGGTACAATTTATTCTTCTATCTCTCATGGACAATGAAAAGGTATTCTTTGACCTAACTGAAGAACAGATAGGACTGTCTTTGACAGGAATGTTTTACAATCCCTGGATTCTTTTTAACCCTCAATCATATTTGTTTCTGTGAAGGTCATGACTTTTGCACTGAAGGACATAACTGTATGGAGCATTCTGTCTGCCGAAACCTGGATGACAGAGCTGTCTGTAGCTGCCGAGATGGCTTCCGAGCCCTTCGGGAGGACAATGCCTACTGTGAAGGTAATACCTCATATATCTCGGTGCTTGGCTCCACTGTATAAATTACTGTGGGATGAATGTATTGATTCATGAGTTGTCAAAGGGATAAGCCTATTAAATGCAATGAGTTAGATATGCAGCATATTAATCAACTAAAATAATGATCTCGCCAATTAAATTATTAAAAAAAAAAACCCTGATCGGTGTCGAAGTGGCAAGTTAGTACGGCTGAGGTCTTGAATTAGAAAAATGCTTCCATAGGAAAGTTTTACCTTTTTTCCCCTGATATTTAGATATTCAGGCAGCCTAAAAGTCAACCATTTGAATAGCATCTTAGTATAACATTTAGTTTCTCTTTTCACTGCTGCCAATTCCCATTCTATCTCCCCAGGAAGTAAGTAAATGCTCTAGACTAGATACCAGTATTGCCAGTCAAACCAAGTAATTATTTATTATTTGAGCTGCTGTTTTGGTATCAGGGAACAACAAGCTACTTGATCAGAAGAGATCCCTCTGTAATTTATGTCTTTACAGTCTGGCATAATCCTGTGAAACAAAACCATCCCCACTCCAGCAGTGAAAGCCAAAGTCATCTGCAGTCTCTTAGCTTTTGTGCTGTTGCTTTTCCTCTTGAAAACTCTGATTCTGCACACACAGGTACGAGTGTAGCGTCAGGCCATTCTTACTGTAAAGCTTAGGTGTTGGCAGCAGGATGGCCTTTGACTAATAAGCAGTTCAGTTTAGATTTAGGTTGCAAAATTGGAAGTTAAGCATCTGTGAGTAGAGTCTAGGGTACTCTGCGGTCCCACCTAATACCTAGATGGTTCCCTGGTGATGCACAATTAAATGAGATGAATCAAGACCTTTTAAGACTGTTCCTTTGGCTGAACTCTGCACAAGTTAATACCTGCAGCTTACCTGAGTTAGTAGCTGCATTAATGTCAGTGGGAATACTCATCTGTAGATTTAGATTTGAGAATTCATCACTGTTTTTAGGAAATATAATTAATATTTATTATAATTAATATAATCATAATTAATTCATCTTCACATCATCTTCACATACCTCTCTGCTTAATGTTTATGGTAAGCCTTCTGATGGAAGCCTGTTTTGAGAAAATCATGCAGAAACAAATCCCTTGCTTCTCGTCATGTCCCAGCACGCAGCTGACATCAGGACCTGCTGTATAGCTTGTTCTGTGTTGCAGCATCAGCCACTTTCTATCCCATAGTCCCTGGAGACTACACCAAGGCTTAGACTCTGGATCTGCATTTCTGGGAACTCAACAGCCATTTCCTTTTCGAGGTGCTCACTGGAGCAATGGAGTTATAGTAAAACCAGGTGCTTTGAGAAGGTTTTTTTCTGTGGCTGTATTGCTACTCTGCTGAATGAAAGCAGAAAAATGAGTTGTGCTCTCTAGTGATCTCCACATCACCCGAGTCTGTTGCTATGTGTGGAAGTTACCAGGCATATTGTAAGCAAAAAACAAAAGAAACATTTTTATCAACATTGGTGGTGAAATGTTTAGAAGATGACACTGTGGATTATCATATATGAAACTGATGGATTTACCATTTTAAAGTGGATTTACCAGTTTGTGCAGTACCTTAATTAAGTATGATGATTTTTTGAGGTTTCTTGACCTGATTGCTTTTGTATGGGCAAATGGAATTTTTTATGGATGGTAATTATCAATCAATGATTAAGTGCTTTCAGAAAACTTGCATAAGTAAATAAAAGGTTGGGACACACTACTTACATAAAAATAATAATTTTATTACTGTTTTTGGATGCATTAAATTCACTCTTCAAAATGTGTGTGATTCAGGGCCTGATCCAGAAACAGCTGCACACATTGATTATAGTGGGAGTAAGTCCCATTAGGAAGATGTCCCCACATGAGCAAAGCTCATGAGGTTGGGTCCCTGCCAGATGAGGTTCTCCCAGCCAAGGGTGAAGGTAACTTAGCAGGCAGAACAGCTGAGCTTTGCTGCTGGTTATGTGCCATAGCTCCAGCACAGGCACCACACTTGAACTGTGCACACTTGGTGCATGGATCCATAACTGGCCTTGGCTGTCCATCCCTGACTGAGTGGGCAGGTCATGTGCTGGGAGGTGGGGAAATAAGGTCACAGATTTAAACTTTAGGGTTATTTTAGTGGAAGAGAAGGGGCAGAGTACTGAAATACCCATGTTTCTTTAGAGCTGTGCTTTTAATATCCCTTTTTCCAGCTCAAACTTCTCATTGAACATTGACTTTTTTATTTCTGTAAAGAGTCTCTTACTTTAATATTAACAATGTAATAGCACAGGGCACAATAGCTATAGTGTTACACCAAGGCTTTTCAGTCCTGTCCCTCATCTTGAAAGGCTGAAATGGTCCCAGCTTCCCTTTCTCAGCACTCTCTTCCCTTTCTTCACTGTGCCATTATAGTGGCTTTAATTACAAGCAATGCCAGGTGTAGAAATGTTAACACAAAGCTTTTCAGAAAAGGCTTTTTGTAATGGCTGAGGCCCATGGGTATGATAGCTGTTTCTGTGTTCACACTTCACAAACTTCGGATATACTGCAAAATCGGATGCCATTGATTCTGTGTCAGAGCCAAACTTCACTAAATATGATCCTGATTTGTGCCTCAGCACTGTCAAAATTCAAAGAATAAACGGAAGTAATGATGTTCCCATCGGCAGAACTTATCTTTAAGGTAGAAGAACAAAAATAAAAATACGCAAAGCTGATTTTAGTGTGGGTCTGGAAAAGCTGCATAAATTTCATCTGAATGATGAAGAGTTTGGCTTCTGTCCTAGAAGGAACTGGTGCTTTTCCAAAACTGTATGATGTCTCTAGATACTCTTACCTTTCTGTTTCATAATAATAATATTTGTTAATGTTTATGTCACATTTAGCTTTCCCTTGGAGGACTGTTAAAAGCAGTACTTAAGGAACTGGGATTTCTCATTTACGTGCTTTAAGCCTTATTCCAAGTACTCTGAAATCTATTTTCTGCCTCAGGTTATTATGCAGTTTGAGATACCTTGTGGGCAGGTTGGGCATGGGTTGTGCTGTGCTGCACAGGTGTAGGTGCTTTTGAATATAGCATCCTTGGTGTATAGCTTACTTAACATCAATCTCCTACAAAAACAGATGTTTTGATGAAGTGCAATTAGTTTTTCCCAAAGCAGCACCAGTAGGATTCTCAAACTGATGATCACCCTCCAGGATATTTTTCAAATACTGTTCAATGCCCACTACATTTGCGGTGGCGAATTTATGCTGGAAAAGTTTTAAGGATAAAGTTTGAGACTCTTGGCTATCAGGATATTCTCATACATCTAGAGGAGTGAAATCCACCAATATTTCAAATTAAATGGGTTTGCAAATAGTCTGCTGGTGGCAGCTTTGGATGTTTCTCTCAGATCCTTAAACCTGAGCTGTTTTTAATGCATCATGTCACACACTTATGATTAAATGGAAAGGAGTGTAGGCTTAAGAAAGAAGATAGGAGAATGCAGTAATCTTTTGTCAGCACCAGGACAGAACATGATCTGAGAAAAACATCATGTTTGCTTTCTTATCAAGACAATTTTGCCTGCTGCAGAGGCCATTTTAGGTCAGGTACTGTTTTTGACTGGAGTGGGGTTAATTTTCTTTGTAGCGGGATTTGTGGCTAGAATGGTGTTGATAACGTGCAGATGTTGTAGCTATTGCTGAACAGTGCTTGCATAGATAAAGGCCAATTCTGTTTCTCAGGAGGCTGGGGGTGGGCAAGAGGTTTGGAGGGGACACAGGTATGACACTTGACGGCAACTGGCCAAAGGGATATCCCAGATCACATGACATCACGGTCAGCAGTAAAAAGGGGGGCTGCTCTTTCTAAAGTGGCTCAAAGGTTGAGTGGACATTAATCTGCTGGTTGGAGGTGGTGAGTGATTGCCTGTGCAGCATTTTTTTTCCTCCTTCAACTTCCATTTTATTTGTCCCAGTTTCAAGTGCAGCAGCTGAAATAAGACCAAAGACTGAGTGAGTTTCTCTACATTTGAGAATTGCATCAGCTTCGCTGATGATTGTCCCTTGAGGACAGAAGGTCTTCAGTTCAGAAATCTGCTTTTGAATGAGCTGGTCTGATTTGAGTCATCATCAGTGGAGGGAAGGAGGCAGTGCTAGAGGATGAATCGCCTCTTTCCGGAGTAGTTGGCTGAAACAGGTCAGAAGTGCCACTTGGTTGGATCTCATCAGGTTTCCCTTAGGTCAGAGTTGTATGTTCTCATTCTGCTTGGAAAGAGTTACTAATTTACCCCTGTGTTTGAGTAAAAATACTAATACATTAATAAATAAAAAAATCCAACAACAAAACCATTGCACTTCATCACTTACCTAATAAATAGAATCTATTGCCAGTCTTACTGTTAATCTTGTTGTTTTTAACTACTGGATTACGAAGATTAAAGTACATTTTCAGAATGAGCCTGATTTCTACAGATTGCAAGGAATAGAAGAAATCTTACAAAAGATAAAAAGTAATAATCAAATTGCAGTAGAATATGTGTTGCATCAATTGACTGAGAACGGTAATCATCAGCACATTATTTCTTTTGGCAAGTGTAAAATTAAGAAGAGCATAAGTAAGATAGAGACACCTGTAATGAAGGTAAACCCCTGAGTATTGAAATATATTAGTAACCAAAATTGAACTCTTTGCTAGCTTTGTTGTCTTCACTGTATGCATCATATTTTTAGGGTGAATCCTACTTAGGAGCTCCACAGTACCATCAGTTTTGTGAAACTGGGAAGGTCACCTGAGCTTCTCTCTTCATATGTAAATTCTTTTTTCTAAGTGATATGTGGCAACAGTATCACATACGGCAAAGAAATAAAAGATTTCCATCCCCATCAACTGACAGTGTTTGAATCATTACCTTGTCATTTTGGGTTTGTTTGGAAAACTAATCAGGCAGAAAGAAAAACTTTTGCTCCAGGAGGGCAGAATGTTATTTCCAAATCTCTCCTAAAAAGTAATTAAGCATTATTAATATTTAAATTAAATATTAATATTAAACAGTATTAATATATTATAAATTATTAATTCTTTTTCTCAGCAGAGGCAATGTCATCTCATTTCCATCATTATGTTACTGAGAAATCTAAATTGAAGAATTACTGGGCCAGTTCTAATGTGTCAGTGTGTCAAAGTGGGCCAGATCCTTCTTATCTGCCATGGCTTTTATTCAGGAATGTAATAGAGCATATTCCTAGCATAGGCTGTACAAGTAGTATCCCTGACACCAGTTAATAAAATGTGGTGCATACTGGGGTACAGGTCATTGCACCACCTGTAGCAGTGGAATGGTTTGTAGATATACAAAGTGGAGGATGTGATTCAGTGTTACTTGATTTTAATTATTGCTACAGGAAGGATGTTTAGACTGATGCTATTATCCACCTGTAGCCAGGACTGACAGCGATGTTATTACGATTTAAAAAAAAAAAAAGCTGAGACTAATCATATAAAGGGAGCCTCTTGGAAAGTCTTTTAAAGTCGTCTGTGCTGCTGGTGTCCAGTAAGGAGATGCTTTCTTGAACTGAAAGCAGCTCTTTTCCACCAGCAATAAAAGCGGATGTTGCATTTTGGTTTTAAATGAGAAAAGGTGAAGGTTTTCATACAAATTGCTTAAATCTGCAACTTCAAAGCAAAAGAGAAAAATAAACTAAAGCCTTAATTTTTTGCTCCTTTTCCTTTATCTCCAGTTTTCACTAGCAGCTGGGAGGTGACTACTGAAAGAATTAGATTCTGTCACTGTCTTGAAAAGTACCCAAAGCCAGCTGGTGGTTTTCTTATGTAACTTCTAAAACCTCAGGCTGAAAGTGTGACACATCTTTCAATACATAGAGGCTGGATCCCCAAGAGCTGTAACAAAGGCACAGAAATGTCCGACATTAAACAAAAGTGAATTTAAAATAAATGTTATTTCATGAGAAATGCAGAGCAGTAGCAGCCACAGTGATTATATCTGTTGTGTTACTTTAAGTAGTGTTGCATTGTTTGAGACACAGCTGAGTTGTGGTATGACCACTTCTGTAGAACAGGCAGTAATCTACTGGATAGCTTGTGGGAATATGGTATATGCTTTAGACCCTACCCAAACCCCAAATACAGTCTAACCCACCCACAGGGGCCTTATCATGGCTTTCATGTTACATGTGCACCTGTTTTCCAACAAGGAGCTTAAAAAGACACCTGTGCATTACAGTCTGTGCTGTCTTTTCCTGAAAAGAATCTGATATGTATTTGTAGTTTCTGTATAAAAATATTAATGCTTCTTATTCCCCTTTTAAAATAGGGGAAAAGAAAAGCACTAACACTGGTAAGTATGTCTAAATTCTCAACATTCACAATTCAAAATGATGAGAAGCTTGTCATACTTAAAAAAAAAAGAAAAAGGTGATTTTGCAATTCAAATTTAAAGACCTATTTCTAACCAAGTGCAATGCTGAGGGGGATGGATTGTGAACTGGAGCCTTAGTAAGTTGTTCTGATATTTAGAATTCACTAATTAATCGTATACAACATCCTTTTTATCCTTAGTGTGCAGCTACATCAGACTACTTATTCGGTGCTTGAGGAAAGGCCCCCAAGGATGCTTTCAGGTCTGACAGAAAACTACATATAATTACTTGTTTTATCATGTATACACTACCATATGAATTAATTATAAGATATTAAATAGTAAGAAGATGCAGTTTGTCAAGTAAAACATTACATGGTGGCAGACAGTATTTGTTTTAAAAAATTTCCCAAGTGATATATATTTTTTAAACTACATAATGTATGTGGAGTCCAGCAATGTTTTCATGAGAGTGAGATGAAGATTTCATTTTCTTCCAAGAGTCTTACTTGCACAGGTAGCTGTTGAATGATATCTCCTACTGCATGTTTAACAAGGACAGTTTTATCTCAACAGTCTGTCTTCCTTTCCAAAAACTGGGGCAAGTTGAAATAAAAACAACTCTTTGTACTGTTAAAAATTAGATTTCTGAAATGCTGTAATGTCGTATTTTGTCTTCTCAAAGCTATATAGAGCTTCTGTCAAGGAATGTAGACCTTGAGTGACTTTGCTTTTATTTTGAGAGTATTTTCTGCCCTAATAGCCCCCTCTCAGGCTGTGGGAGATGGACAGAGAAAGCATGAACTTAAGGAAAGGTCAGAGATTTAAAATAGTGTGAAGGAAAAAGCACCAAGATGTGCACAATGTGTGTGTGTGTTATCTGTGCAATTTAGTTATGGGCAAAGAAAAGAACACACCTTGGGTGAAGTTCCAATAATTAGAAATTATTATTTATTATTAGTTAACTGAAGCTTTCACCATCTAGTCAAGATATTGTTATATCTTATACCTCTTATTAGTTCAATTAAAATAGTGCTAACATTTATAATACAACCCTCTTAAGGTCCATTAATAATTCAATAAAAATCAATAGACACCACTAGCCGCCCATTTCCTCTTACCCTCCCTATGTGTTGCCACAGTGAGTTGTTGGTGGCCCAGGTTTTTAGCTGGGAGCAGCATGGTGGGGATGGTGAAAGGTTATTTTATTTTATTCCTTTTATTGAGGTTATTCTGTGTGTGCCTGAGGTTATTTTTGTATGTTTTTACTCAGTACATGGGGTATGTTCTTGTAGGTGGTTCACAGGGTTAGTTATACTGTGATGCCTCAGGTTTTAGTGCTTTTCTCTTTTGGGGAGTTTTGGGGAGTTTCTGCACAAAACTGCAGAAAGGCAGGCAAAAATAAAAATAATGAAAAACCCCAGCAACAAAAAAGAAGTTTCAGAGATTGATTGTATATGCATGACCACTTGATAAATTTGTTGTTGGAGCAAGGCCTTTTACTGGTAACACCAAAGGCACAGGTCTGTATATGTAAGTCAAAGTTTATCTGCATAGGGGATGAGCGATGACAACTATGGTGGTGCTGTCAGCTGAAATAAATAATGCGAGAGATGATTGTGAGAAAATACACAATTTTGATTGAAGTTGATGTTAACATCCTTTGTGGAATATGTCAGTTGGAAAAACTGCTGCACTGGATTTGATAGAGCAAAGCAAAACATAAGAGCAGTGATTGGTTTGTGACTGACTAAGTAACAGTAGTAGTTAAACTATAGGCTTTCCTGGTGTTGAAGAGCCCGGAAATAGTAGTGGGAGGAGGAGGAGCAGCAAAAGCTGCGCCAGAGCCCTGATATATTTTGTCCTCTTAGACAGCGAATGAGAAAGGATATACACAAGAAGAGACACATAGGAGGATAGTGTTGTGGAAACCAAAGCATGCAAGATACTGAAACCAGGTTGACCAGGTTGTAGCTGAAAGTGAAGGGAACCTGGAGAGAATAGGAGCTCAGAACTATGGTTGAGGAAGTGGGAAAGACCTTATGAAGAGCATGTTTATTGGAACAATGGACTGGGAAGTTTTAATGTGCTAAACACTTGAACAACTGGGAAAGAAGAGTTTGAGGATGTGTTAGTGTGTTTGGTAGTGAGAGGAAAAAAACACAGTACTCTCATAGATGGGTAAGCTGATGGGACCTTGCTTCAAAGTTACAGTCTATCCTTTTACTTTTAAGGAGAAGGAGCTGGTGTGGGTTGAAGACAGGACCAAACTTGAGTAGAAAGTGGGTGAGGGAGGAAAACAGCAGAGAAGCTTGATATCAGAGGTAGAAGGTGAGAAAAGGAGAACTACTGGTGGTGGAGAGAAGGCAAAGAGAAGGAGAAAGGACAGAACTTTTTATTTTTTGTGGCCTCGTCCAGGGTGCAAGACAGGTTGTGTTGGTTTTAAATCCACTTTTACCTTTTTCAATGATATTAGTTGCTGTGATCGGTCACTGTTCTCTTCTTTCTCAGTCCCTTAATTGGTAAGTAACATCTGCTGATCTTGTGATGTTCTCTTTCAAGATCAGGGACCAGATGAGAAAGTCTTAACCTTTCCCAGCTTGTCTGTTTCTTCATGAGTCAGGGCAGTAGTGATAAAAATAAGGGCTTGAAGGCCCTTTATGCTGACCATCATTACTGGCATCCATCTTTGGGATTCTCAGTAGGGAGGCCCAGGATTTGCAGGAATGGTGGGTAAATGATGCCCTTGCTCTTAGTGGTAGAGCTTCAGGTCAGGATGGAGGTTTGATGATGAAATTGTGTGGGAGAGGTGGAAAACCATTACTCTCTTCAGCAGATATATGTGGGGCTTTGCATTTATGGGCTGTGAAGACATTTAATTAACTCAGAAAACATGGGTCTTTGTTTTTTTGTTTCTAAATAATAGGTCTAATCTACTCTGCTCTTGTGCTCAGGGTAATTTTTGATGCACTTATGCAATAAATTTTTATTAATAAAGCATTCTATGCTCCTGTTTGCTCAGTTCCAAGGTACTTAAATTATTTGTTGGGAAAAACCTGTAAAAGCATCTCCCTGCCCACCAAATGCTTCTGTAAGTGTGACCAGGAAGATCGCTGATGCTCGATACCATTGAGTTTTAAAGGAAATGGCTGGAGGCAGGACACTGTCCATGAAGGATCCTTAGTTCTGGAAATAGCCTTCTCTCTTTATAGCCCAGATTTACTGACTTAGGACCAGACTCATTTGTTCTGGCAGGCTTTTATGGTGGATAAAGGCAGTGATGGATAGTGAGGCCTAAGGAGAGGCTTTGTTTGTTAGGTGAGGCTTTGGTCAACAATGATGTATAGATTGCAGGTCAAGTTCTTTTCTCATTAATGGGACTGTAAAACATAACTAGGAATTTCACTCTGGGGAAGCAAATTCATTAGGGTGTAGAAGGAAGGGATACACGGCAACTTTTCCTGAGTTATATATTTTGCATAAATTTTGTTTGAGTGCTTGGGGGGAGAAAGAAAGGAAGGGGTTTTTTTGGTTTTGATGGTTTTTTTTGCAAGTATAAATAAATCATTGAAGTGCAGATTCCAAACACTTTTGCACTAACCAGTTTTCCCAGAGATGCCTCTTTTATCTGTTCCACTGGGAATAGAGCAGGTTGATGATCTCCATGACTACATTGTTGTCAGTACATCACAGCTGGTGGCTCAGTATCACATCACAGACTTCAAGCACACAAGTCTTTATTGTTGAATGTGTAGAGCCATTAGAGTGGTGCATTCATCCTATTGAACCGACTTCAGCATCTTACTGGCTAAACAGTAAGACATTAATGTGCATTAATATGCTAACTAGGCTTTTTGGCAGGGGAAAATTAAGATAAATGTTGTAGGCTTTCTCAGATATTGAAATGCATCAGGTTTTCTGTTGTACTTACTGCATTTGTATCTAAAGGTGAATACAAGGCTACACCAGTGTTTCAGCCAGTAAGCAGGATGAAAAGGCTTTTATTTTGGTAGCTTTGAGAGAGAACAGATGTTGAGCTCTT
>NW_010159730.1:11482-54157 GCF_000695765.1 Mesitornis unicolor
AGCCTTCTTTGATCTGTAATACCTTAACCTAATGTATATGAAGCTTCCATATGGAGAGCTAAAGCGGGAATGGAGTCACATGATTTTAGTGTGGTCAATCTGTGTGACTAGTTGACATTTGACTGTTACTTTACCCTTTTTGTATTCATTATCTTTTGTGTCCAGCAGCGATGTAATATAGTGCTAAAATTGCAAACTGTAAAAGCAGCTTCTGATCAGCTGTGTGTCCATGGTGAAGAGCAATAGAGATTTGATGCTTGATTAGGGTCTTTAGGTAATGTAATAATGTGATAGTAGCAATAATAATAACAACTTTATTTCCTGTTTAGGAAATATTATCACTTTATTATTCTGTATAGGTTTTCTAGAGAACTGGGGCAGAAATATGTTTTGGTTTTTCAGTGAGCATTTGAAAAACGTGGACAATATCTTTCCAAATCAGTTTGGGAAAAAAAATCAGATTTGTTCAAATGAAAAGCTCAATCTAAAGTTAATCTGATCAGTTCTGGGTTTTTTGTGTAACAATTGAACAAGCAAGGTTTTGAAATAAAGGCAATTATAAATAAAACATTTTGCAAAAACTCAATATGTGGTATGTTGGCAAAATGAAAGCTTTTACTTAGAACTCTTCTAAATCAGGAGGTTTGAATCAAAGTAGCTCCAGCTTTAAGTTTTTCACTGCTAAATGAAAACCATTAGCATTTTGGGTCTCCTGTGGCTATTTACCTGCCAAAGCAATCATTAATATAGTTTTCAGAAAGTTCTATTTAATGCTTTTGAGGCTTTGGATCTTTAAGTAGAATTTTCTGAGGGTGCCAAAGCCTGCTCCTAGGCAGTCTGTTGATGCCAAGAACATAAGGCCTCTAATTACTTGAAGACTGATGTTGTTACTAAAATAAAAATCAACATCATTAGTTTAATATGGAGTTGTGAACTGGAATTATGAGAGACACAAGTTGCATTGTTTGTGGTAGTAGCTAAGGCGTATGTTGTAACTGCTGGCTGCTTTTGTGGACTACACATTTATGTTTCTGCAGAACATCTGTACATCAGGAGATCTGTGACATTTTTCACTTTTCATGCAAAATCAACTGCCTCTGAGGTAGTCTTGAAATAGCTTTTTTTTTTCTTTCTTAGATGACTTTCACAAAGTGTGTTTTGAGCCTTAGTATACTCACAGTAAACACATATTTTTGTTGTGTATGTATATATGTACATGAAAATTACAAAATTAGCTTTTCCAAACCAACACCCTAATAGAAGTATGATTCCTCCATGCCTGCAGAACTTGCAGGGAAAAGAAGGGAAGGAAACCAGCTGAAGTGTGTTGGCCATGAAACTTTTGGGAACTAAATTTGTGTAAAGCAGGCTGGGCTTGCCACCCTGAACATTCAACACCTTCATGGTTTGTGCCAAACTGCCCCCAGCAGAACAGTTGCACTGAGCAGAGAAACTGGGGAAAATAGAAGCTGTTTTCAAAACTGAATTACATTAGGAAATGACTACAGAATCGTTAATACTCAGTGTGTCGCATTGTTTTGCACTGGAAGGCAAATTTTCTTCTGGGAGGCAAGACAGGCAATGAGTGCAATTGGTAAGTAGCTATTGATATTGAAAGAAGCTGGAAAGAGGAGGAAGAATTGGGAGATAAGCATGTGACCTAAAAAGGAGTACAGTAGAGGAGTTAACACTGTTGACATTTAACATCACAGCACAAAGAAGTCAACTCTGATCTGAGTTTATATATACAGTCTATTGTTTTGAACTATCATTAGACTTTGAAAGGCAACACTATTTTCCATCCAGAGATTTTATTTTCAACTCTGAAAGCTGTAAACATCATTGAAAGCAGAGCAGAAATCAAAACTGATGAGCAGGAAGAGAAAAACAAGCCAACAATTCACCCCTCTGATTTTTAACATACCTTTGTAGCAAGGTGCAGTGGCATATTGCATGACAATATCACTAGATGTACAGAGCATCTCAGTACTGCTGTTTTTATCATTAGTATTGTAGGAACAGCATGCTGCTAATCACTTCCAATTGATACAGCTTTTCTTCTTTGCAGCATAAGAATAGTGTGTGGAAGTTTTTTTGTTATTTGTGGTGTTTTTCTCTCTTACTGTTGAAGTATAACCTGCTACAAGGAATATGTCTAATTTTGCAGCCCAAGGGAGCACCAAAACCAATCAGGTTTTGAAGTTCATGCCTACAGTGATTTATGTGTAGAATTTGCTCTAGGACTTAATACTGCTGCAGGTATTCCACTGCAACAAGTATTTTATCTGGTTGCATTTTTTTCTGTCAGAGCAAGTCTTTATATATATCAGATTCTTTCAAGTTCCTTTCAGATATAGTGTGTGTATATGTATGTATATACGTGTGTATATACATATGTGTAGATATCGATACACATATTTATATATATTAAAATTAGCGTAGAATCATCAAGGTTGGAAAAGACCTCTAAGATCATCAAGTCCAACCATCAACCCAACACCACCATGCCCACTACACCATGTCCCAAAATGCCACATATACTCATTTTTTTAACAACTTCAGGGATGGTGACTCCACCACTTCCCTGGGCAGCCTGTTCCAATGCTTAACCACACAAGAAATAATTTTTCTAATAGAAACTTGTAATAAGTTCCAGTGTCTTTTCAGAGCTGACCATATTCCTTACAGTTCCTTCCTACTCAATGATACCTGTTATATCAAAGGTATATAGATGCATATAGGAGTGCATTTGTATACTGATGACTGCAGTGACTGTACAGGTACAGTAATGGATGACATTGCAGTGCTGAGACAGTTGGTCTGCTGTTTGGGACCCCTTGGGTTTTTGTTTGTTTGCTTTTGTTCATTTGTTTGTTTTTTCCTCTTATTTAAATCGTAGGAATAACATCATAGGCCCTTCAAAAGGAAAACATATAAGCCAATGTAATCTTCTTTGTAACTCCACTAACAGCTGTTCATAGAAAGCTCATGCTGCTTCTCTTGTTTGAACACTTCAAGCAGTTGTTTTAGAGGAGAAAGCCAAAAAAACTTTCCAAAATGCATTGCTGCTCAAGTAACTTTTTAGTTATATCACTACTGATGGAGTTGAATGGCAAATTTCCTTTTTGACTGCTTAATTTGACTTGTGTTCATCTTTGTCTTATTCACAGATATTGATGAGTGTGCTGAAGGACGGCACTACTGTCGTGAGAATACCATGTGTGTAAATACACCAGGATCCTTTATGTGCATCTGCAAAACAGGATATATACGCATCGATGATTATTCATGTACAGGTAAGAGCTGTAGATTTGTGAAAGGAAGTAACGGGATGATGGTATTTAGGAGCACTGATATGATTTTTTGAAAGTTAACCTTTGCTTGAACTTGTAAGGCAGTCTGGATTGTCTCAGAGGTCTGCATGGTTTTGGGTGCTGATCAAAAAGGTAAAAGGAGGAGACTGAAGGGAAAATCAAGAGAGCAAAAATAGGGATGTGGGTTACTCTGTTTCCACATGGCATAGCAATACAACTTAACTTAGACTATAATGACTCTTGTGCAAAATTTTTGTGGACTTAATTTTCTGTATATTAGAAGTGGCTGTTTCCACATTTTGAATTCTCTTGCATCAAGGAGGTTCCCTGGCTGAATTCTGAGTTCTCAGGGCAGGAGCTCTGCCTGCCTTGAGCCACTGGGCAACATGGGTGGTTTTATCTCTACAGCTTCCTTTTTTGCTCTACTGCCAGTGGATGCTCTAGAGGAAGTGTTAGGTTCATAATGACTTCTGTCTTCTCATCTTCTTTTATTGCAAGGTATTTTAGGGTTATGGAATGAATACTGAACATTTAAAACATCCTTTCACATCAGAGTCAGGCTGACTGTAAGTGTTCCTGGGAGGAATGTGTTTTTTCCTCCTAGACAGATAAAGCAAATATGATTCAAAGATGTTGCATATTCTCTCAGTGAAGAAAAACGTGTGTGAACAAAATGGTACCTCTATTTTGTGTCCACAGGGAACTGCATTAGCTCTTTATATAAGAGTATATATTTGTTCAGTAAAACTTTCTTGGAGTTCATATTACCGAACAGTAAACCTGGCTATAAATGGATGAGAGTGTTCAGAATGTGGAGACAGCAATGTGAAGTTCATTTCTGAATTTATTTAATTCTGTCCATTATGTTTTGGCATTTCTGAGCATCAATCATATGTCTTGGTACAGAGACAGCTTTTTCATAAACTGGCGTAATTTACTTGCCCAAACATGCTGAGCACTCAGGGACATGGATTTGAAACCACATACGTGTGGTTTTTGTCTTGCTTGTACTTAACATTCCTCTCACATACACTAGAAAGCACTTTTTTACTGCAGTAAGCCCAGATCTTCAAGGATCAAGTTATAGGCTTCTTGCAGCAGGTCCTTTCTGAAGCAGCCAGTGTGTTTCTGATCACTCTCATGTTTTCCACACTCTCAGCTGAGTAAAGCAATTGTTTCACTACCTACTGAGTGTGCATGTTGGGTTTATTTTAGGACTGACTTTCTCCAAATCACTGTGATACTTTTTCTGCTTTACTTCCCTTAACTTGCTGTTCTGATTGAACTCTGCAAATGGTAAACCACCACAACCAACTTCACAGAGGCATTCAGTGCCTATAAATATAATAAAGGTATTTCTTGGTGCTCCACAAGCTGCATTCCTCCTATTTGCTGAGATGGGCTGTTGTGAAATTCAGTGTAGTTCAAAAGCTCTGGACAGTTAAACTGGTGTAGAACTTGCTGGAAATCCATTACAGATCTCACGTTCTAAACTGAGTTTCCTGTGGAATTCAGCCTGATGGGTGACAAAATTAATTCTTTATTTTCTTCCTCTCACTCGATCAAGCTGGGAAAAATTTATGCTAAAGAAAGTGAAGCAGATGAAATAGTTTTGTAAGATTTCAAATCTTAAGGCTCGCTTTGGCAGATGAACTGTAAGTCGCACAGAGACTTTCTGTAAGTCTGAGCAATGCCACTTGCTGTCATTTGGGTCCTGGAGTTTTTCTGAAATTAAATTATAGTGAATTTTGGATACTGAGAGGCAATCATGAGGATGCAGTACCTGTTGGGTGGTAGAATTTCCATGAATGGCAACCTGACATCAGTAAATGCATTTGTCACAAAAGATGTGTATTTTTTTCTGGTTCCACAGTTGGTGTGAGCACCCCTGGTTGGAGGCACTGGTCAGCTAATGAAGTATGTAGAGTTATGAGACTCTTGCGTGACATTTCCACTAAATAACAGTGAACGAAAAGTTAATTTTTGTTTTAAAAATTGAGGGGAACACAGGATATATTTAAATTCATGTGCTTTGATCAGTAAATGGCATTTTTAGTCTATATGAGTGACACTGAGAACATTTACGTTACAGCACTGTATTAAAACAAGTGACAAGTGTATATATTTGTACATGAGAGTGATATTGGTTTTTTCACTCCTCAGCATATTCTTTGCTCTTTGTTGGTTTTGCCATCTAGTAAAGCTCCTGATTTCAAAGACTTTCATGTGCACCCATTTGCCCAGATAGAAATCTAAGAGGTAAAGTATACACAAGCAGGGAGCTTATGTTGCTGTGGCTTTAACATGGAACCTGTGGAAGTTTTAAACTATAGATTGCTTAGCATCATCTCTCCCAAAGAAACTTGCTCTGTTCTGAGAACCAGCAAAAGCTGGGTGTAGTTGCAACCCTGGCCATATTTACAGGACATTGCTGAAAGATGTGTATGTTAATAAGTCCATGGATATTGCTGAAAGATGTGTATGTTAATAAATCCATGCAAAGTAACAGTGGGAAGGAGTTCATTATGCTAATGACAGTACTTTGCTGTCCTGCAGGCAGACCAACAGGTTTACTTTAGGATGTTATGCTTGGGAATAGCTGACATTTCATAAGCATGATTTTCTTTTATAGCATACTGTGGTATTTTAGAGCAAGTAGATTACAAAAAAACTTAATTTCCCTTTATTGTTTTTGTTTGTTTGCTTGTTTGTTTTTAATTTAAGTGGAGCCTTAATGGCATCCAGCTAAACAAATGATATCTAGGACTTGAGAAGGGAAAGTATTTTCCAAATACATTTTGTTTAGAGAATCAAAGCAATAAAGTGTGTTAGGGAGCTCAGCCTGTGTCTCCCCCTCTTCAGCCAACCTTGCGTTTGCTCTAAGTCCATCCATTTAATGTTCCTTTTATGACTGCAGGATGCACAAGTAGAAGTCTTTGCACTTTGAGAACTGAGACACCAACTTGTCTGTGCCCAGCACACCTCACTGTGCATCTTAAGCTCATGGACCATTCACTGCAGCTGGGAATTATTTTGGTTAAGCTTGATTTTCTTGTCATGATGGTGCTAGTTCTTGAAGTTAAAGACATAAACCAAGCCTTTTTATCTGGCAGAAAAGCAGAACAGTAAGGAGAAAAGGAATCATGACATACTGAAGAAAAAGAGCTCTGCAAATTAAGGAGATATTTTTGAAAGGTTTTGTGAAGAGTACCCTGTTTAACTTGGCATATCTGTGAAAATAAGGCTCTGCACTGTCCTTAACAGAATTTTCTGGATTTTTCGTATTTCTTTGTTGTCCTAATAATCAGATTTATGTTAGAAGCTGCACTGAACAGTTGATGTATTCCATAGTCCATACAAAAACCCAGTGTTTACATCTGGCAAAAATGAAAAGTGGGAAAGATATCTGTAAAAGAAATTGTATTCTAAAACCAATTCAAACACTGATATGCAAACCATGTTTACATTCATACTGTTGGATAGTCTCTGTTTTATGTAATTCATGCAGAAAGTGGGTATGGTAGGACACAACTTCTGCACTGCTCTTTTCTGGTTTTCTTGATCTACCTGGAAGCATGAGCTTTGATAGCATCAGTTCTCAGCTGCTGCGGAAGGGTCTTATCAAGATGCCTGTTGCCAGCTACTCATGAAAACCACACTGCAGAAGCCTCAGACAGTGCTCAAAGGCAATCCAGAGTATTTTAGGGGCACGTTGCTGCTGCAAGTATACTATAAAAACTACCAAAGGCTCCAGGATTTACGTTGGTGTGGTTGTATATAGTATGCAATTCTGTTCAAATCTCTCAATTCTTGTGTACAGAGACTTGGATGCACTTTGGATTTTGCCAGTGTTTGCAACTAAATTTAATCATTCAACTCTCTTTTGCCTTCTGCAGAATTTAAAGTTCTTGGCAAGTCTCTATTTGCCTTACTGGCAAATCAGGCAACTTGCCAGCTGAAATATCAATGAAACTGAAGATTTTAAATCCCGTTCAGGAATAACAAGAATAGGGCAAATAAGCAACAACTGGCCCTATGTGTTACTAAATGTTAAACTTTTAATATATATTGCAATTCACACTGTTCCTTCTAATGCTGTGAAATCAAATCTGGTTGTGGAACTGTAGCTGTGCATAAAATAGCTGACTTACTGTAAGCTGGACCAGAAGCTCTGCTAGCATATCCTTGGAAATGTTACTAAGCGGGAAGAAAATGTTCTGTAGCTTGGCATTAATATGTCATTGTTTGCACAGGATAGCTGGAGCACAGGAAAGGGATGTTAAAAAAAATTATACTTGAACCTTGATTAGGCAGGCTATGATGTGAGTGATGTCCACGCAGCTTGTTGGCAAATTCACGTAAAATGCCTTATTGTTCCATTCTATGCACACACATATAATTTAGCAGTCGTTGATCGAAATAGAAAAGAGACATAAAATCAGTGACATTGAAGGGTCTTTCTCCTGTATGAGACATTTGAAAAGAAATCTGTGCTATCTATCTCCGTCAGAGTCCTAGGCACAAAAGACTGATTTAGGCAGTGTATAGCTGCTTCCAAAACAGCTCCAGTCTCTTTCTTCCTGGCATGTTTATTGCAAGTTTTACAATAGATCTGAATTACATTTTGATTTTCACAACAAAGGCTGTAATGAAGACATCAATTTCAGATTTTGTTATTTGTATTCATTTTGGAAGCAAGATTCACAGGGTTAGATTGAATTAGTCACAACCATATTTACACAGAAATCTGTTGTTCATGACTGGTTTTATGATTAGAAATCAATCATAGCTATGAGAAGGGGAGATGAGTCCTAAGTTGCACCCATATGCTGAATGGATGCACAAACTGCAAATTAAAGACATAAAATAAATGCCCTGGGCTACCATGCTTTCCCTGCTTTGGTAGCATCTCATTCCCCTTCCACTTTGCTTCACAGAACCTGAAATATAATGGTGGTGTACTGGGGGAAGGAAGACAGAAAATGGCTGGGGTGGGTTTATATCTATAGCAGTGTGCTGCACCATCACTGTTAGAGATTATTAAATCTGAACACCTTAGTATTTTTCTGGAATAGTAACACTTACATTCATACTCTGCCTGGGATTACCAAAATGCATGGACTGTTTTCTTCACTGGAAAAAATCAAGTTTTCCTTCTAGAAACAAGGATGCAACCAGTGTCATCTCCAGTCTTTCAGGCTACTCTATAATCTGCAGCTAGTAGCAGTGCTCTGTACAGCTTAATACATATCCTTTCCTGCACCATTAATATTTTTTTTTAAATGGAAAACGGAGAAGTTAGGAAATGAGAGTTAAGAGCTCTATCTTTTTCACACTTGGCTCTAACAGTGAGGAGTTTTTGAGCAGTCACAGTGGATGGTTAATCACGTTTAGTCTGAACAGATGTCTTTAGTTTTCTGCCTTGGGACCACTCACCTATCTAAGTAAGCCATCAAAACTGGAAAAGAAGAAAGAAGACCCTGTGAGGTTTAGTGCATCCTCCCTAGATCATATTAAAGCAGAGGAAGATGCATGCTATGGCCTGGAGATAAAGGCTTTGTTTCTGGGCAATTTCATGGGCCACCACTTTTTTTTTTTTTGCTTTCCAGTCAGCATAAAAATGGGAAATGACTCTGCTGAAAGTGCTGGTGGTGTGCTTAGCCTTTCGTGTGGGTAGGAGTCCCCAGGGTGATGTGAGGAAGGTAACACAGCTGATGTTACACTTCCAGAGAATTCCTCCCCAGGGCCAGTTTCATGTTTCACACTTAGTGATACTGGAGAGGGAGGCATTGGGGCTCTCCATGAGTACGCTGGGGTGGTGTCTTCAGTTGACTCTCCCTGTTTGTGTGGTTTGGGTAAGATGATACATGACTGAATGTAAAGTGGACATATGAAGTGTGAACTGTGTTAGTATATAAATCAGACTCTTTGAATGAATGTTTGCACATGCTATCATCTGTGGGGTTTAGTAAATAATCTATTACATGTTTCTTCTTATTTTGTTTTTGTTTTTTTGAGAGAGAAGTTAGTGATCCACAACTTAGGTACCCCAACACCAGTGAGGTTTTACAATTGTGCTGTACTTTGGCAGGAAGCACGTGTGAATTCTTAACTGATTAATTATTGAAAGCATATAAGGCATGTTGCATGTCGTGGCCTACTTCTTGCAAGCATGGTCTGGCCACGTGAGCAGCCACGTCCATCCCCGCAGCAGTGCTGAGCTGTGTGCGAGCGCTCCTGTGTGTGGAGCTAGGCATTCACATCCATATTTTAAATGCATACAGTCCTTGTAACTTTTTTTCATGACCATTTTACCAAATCAATTCCAGACAATTTTGTCTTTCCTTTTCATTTTCACTTAAGCAAAGTCATGCTGATTTTTTGCTACTGCTTGCTTTTAGAAAGAAATAGCTTAGAAACCAAAGGAAATAGCAAAATAGGTGGATATTCTAAGTCAGTGAGGCTGTTATTGTGCATTACAGCCTGGTACTATCATGTTTGTGCTCCTGGGTTTGTCTTCTGACTTCTAAAGAAAATTGTGAAGGATTTTTATGAAATATACCATGACTGTGGTGGAAACATTTGCAGGATTTGTTCTTCAGAGTCTAAACAGATGGAAGGGATGAAGTACTTCTTTAGAAATCAAAGGACAGTGTGAAATAGATGAATGGCTTTTGTCTTTGAGCTTTTTGACCTGGCCATATGGAAGGCCTACTCAAAGCAATGAAAGATGTGTTGCACTCATTGGGCTTTAACTAGCTGTATCCAGCTGGATCTTGCTAGGCCTCCCTTCTTCTCCACCCCAGTCTATCTAAGTCATTATGAGCCTCAGATATTTTTCTAACAACATTTTTCCAAAAATGTTGTCAATGCATTCAGCAGCATTTATTTTTTTTTTCTGCAATAGCGTCTCACAGTAAACTGAAGTCTAATAATTATTTCCACATAAATTACCAAGAAGCATGGCGGTAGCAAGTTGAGTGACACCTGAAATGTTAATTCTTTGGAATACTGGCAGCTCTGCATATTTTTCAAATAAAATTAAATCACAAATCTCTTGCAAATTGGAAGGAATTCCAAGACCAAAATTAAAATAATTAAGGGTCTGGGGAGTTTGACTTGACATATTGGAAAGACTTAGGGAGAAAACTATGCATAATGATGATAAATGTGCAAAAGTAGGAATTATGATAACAATAATACAAATTAATAATAACTTCTGGGGTTTGAATAGTAAAGGGGGAAAATGTAGGGGAAGGGCTTGCACCACTGCAGATCAATGATCAGTACTTTTTGACATTGGTTTTTCACATGACCCATATTCTTTGTTCTTTAATGATACTGTGGGATGACTGTAAGAAATTTGCTTTGACATTATGCATAGAAAACAGATTGTCACATTTAACCTGTGCAGCACTCATGCATCTGATACTCGCTTGTATTTGTACTGGTTTTCCCCATGCAGCCATTAATGTTTTCTCAGTTTGGTCTTCTGACAGGCCACATCATTGTGATTTATTTTAGATTTGCTTTGCCCACAGCAATCAAACCTGTGTCCTTCCTAAGCCCTCCTGTTTGGTTCCATTCTTGAAGAGGACTGTGGCTTATAAAAAACTGAGACATTTGCTTGGATTTCAGCTAGTGCCACTAGTGATGTCCACACTTGAGAAAGTAGCTGTTGGTTTGGTATTTTGCTAAGCATCGATACATGGTGGGGGTTTTGAGTGTGTGTGTGTGTGTGTGTGTGTATGAAGAAGGATTTTAAAGCATCATCTCTGGAATACTTCTATCTCCATGTTGGCACTGGGTCAGGAACTGATGATGTTCTTCAGACAGTGGGAGAGTCTTTTCTTAAACCTGCCAAACTTCTTCCACTTAAACATGAAGTATTAAAAGAAAAGTTATAGTCCTTAGTACAAATTGAAGTTACATTTTGAGACTTCTTTCTTTTCTCTTCCCATCTTTGGAAGACTCAGTATTAGCAGTATACAACTGATTAAAAAAACTGCTTTATATGTGTGAGTGCCCAGTTTTCATTATCCTATCAGCTAGGAAATAAACTCACTTTTTTTTTTTTTTTGGTATAGTGTGTAGCCAAAGGTTGGGCCTTGCCTCTTTTCCTTCTTTAATGCTTTATGTACAGTATAAGTCTTCTGAGGATGCTTATGAGGAAACAGAGGCAATGTTTTTGCAATGCTAATGGAGCTCATGCCTATCCCCTGAGTGCAGGTCCCCCCACTATGAAAACCACCAGTCTGGTGTTGTGATGGACTTGAAATGCCAGTAACAGGGACTTGTGATGTTGTTGAAATAACACAGCTCAATACTCTTTATGATTCAGATCCCCAGATTATAAGGGATTTTGCTAGCTGCCCAGTTGTTACCCTCTGTGTCTTGCAAGATACAGCTATTTTTGAAGGTGGAACATACTCTGTCACATGTTTATTTTATTACCATAGTACTCTGTCACACTTCAGCTGAATTATTCCTCTTGGCATCTAGAAACTTAAGTTCATAAAAGTGCATCTGCCTGTGGGCTTCGTGCATATTTCACTGGTTTATTTTTGACTTGTAAATACATCAATTGCTTGGGACATCAACAGTCTGAGAAATCTCCTCTTTTTCCTACCCTGTGCAGCAGAAGTGACATTTAATGGCAGGGATACTTGAGAAATAGTTCTGTTGAATTGCTTGTGAGGATGCTGAAGATAAAATCCATCTTAATACCCTAGGGCACAGGCCGGGTAAAATTCCGGATTTGCAATACATTCCTTCCAGAAATGCAGGGGAAATTCACTGATGGATTCTGATGTGAGGCTGGAAATGTGTTTGCATCAGCATACATTGGTATGAGATAGACTCCAGCTAGCTGTGGAGTGTGGGCATTTTACAATATCATGTATTCCTAGTTATTTTTGTTGAACTGTACATTTCAATTCCCACAAGTGAATTCTGAGAACAGAAAGGGAGTGCCTCTCCTTATTTAAAATGAAGAATAAAATCTATCTTACATGAGAGGAACGTGGGCTATGTGTCAGCACCTCCATCAACCTCTTGTAAGAGTATTACAGTTGCCTGGGTTTCCATAGAGGAAAGGTACTGTAAGTCTGATGTAATTCAGACTTTAATGAAGTCATCCAGCTTCTGTGTTTAAAGCTGCATGCCTGTCCTCAGTTAATTAACAGTATAAAACTGGCCTGCTTCTTCAAACACACAAGAGAATCCACAAGTCATCCTGAAAATAATGAGAGCTGATAGTGAGTAGTAAATTGGTAAATGAGGCCACATTTTAATAAGTGAATAAATATGGCCACAAGATGCAACTTTATTCAGCACTGCTGTATACCCTTTACCCTTCATTGCTCCAAAGAAATTTAAAAAATAGTTTGTGACCTCAGGCTAGTCATGTGCTTATAGTATACTAGCTTTGTTTCCTGAAAATACAGTAATGTGAGACATGATGACAATAAAAAAAGCTAATTTCTTCCTGTTTATTTCCCTTCACTTATTTTAATGAATTCAACAACATTTCAAGTTTTCCTCAAGTTCTGCAGTTTGTACAACAGCTGAGCTCATTACTGTGCTTAAAGACAGAATAATTGCAAGGGACAGAGCAATAAACAAGTACCCTGACAGGGGCTGCTTGTAACATCACTGGAGTGACATACTATGGCTTGCATGACAAAATGTTGTAGTCAGCAAAGCACCAGAGAAAACACACAGTTCTGGATTCATAATGATATGGGCAAGATGAAACACCTGTCTCTTCCATCTTTGATTTTGGTGATTCCTCCTCAGTTATATTAGAAGTAATGTGTATGCACATACATTATCAAACAGTGCAACCCAAACTCTGGTGAGGTGATGGTGTCCAGCTATAGTGTCAGGGTTGCTGTTAGTAATAAACACTCCAGAAGTCAGCTTGTATGCACAGGACATTTTTAGCTCAAAACTTATCCGATCCTGATTTCCATTACTTGGCCCAGTTATTGTATGTCAGCCTACATGAAGCTCTCAATCCTCTATCAGGATAAATTCTCTCCAATATCTACTTTCTAGCTGTACGATAATTCACAAATTTAATAAAGGAATGATCATTCAGACTGAGCTTGTTGCTATGTGACTGCATTACGAAGATAACAACACAAGTCATTTTTATATATCTCTCATATCTTATGCAACAGAACAAATTTATACTTTATTTGGATTGATTCAGGTTATCATTGACAACTTAGTTTGGAGACTGTTGTAAGTTAAAATGAGACCTTTTTTTGTCTTCCTAGAGGATAGTTTTTAGGTCTCATTTCCTCCTTGATTACTGACCTAGTTCATAACAACCATTCATCTGGCTATGCAATTATAGCAGAATTGATTTCTCAGCTGATCAAAATCCAACACATTTTTAAAGGGTCTTTGGTAGAATATGATTTGAGTAGATACACAGAAAATACATTCCCTTGACAAAGATATGGCTGTACAATCTTCAGTACTGAATGCTTAATTATTTTACAGAAGCCATTCTTTTACCAAATATATGTATATTTGTGTGTGTATATCTATCTATCAGTACATTATGGAGCTGCATTCCCTGTTGGCCTTAGGAATAGAGGATGATAAAAGGTATCACATCAAAAGCAACTCTAATTATTTTGCATTTCTACAGTTTCTGTATACTGTCTAAAATCTGTCTGCTGAAGCAGACATCAGAATTGATTCTTTTGTTTTACAAGGAATGTATTTTGCATTCTTAGAGTGATGAGGAACTTTTCAATATATAAAAGCAGGTACAGGTATCAACTTGAGAATATACTCAGTTTGCAAAAGTAACTCAGAAAGAGTGAATAGACTAGACTAGACTAGATTATTTAGTTGAAAGGGACCTGCGGTGATCATCTAGTCCAACTGCCTGACCACTTCAGGGCCAAAAGCTAAAGCACATTGTTAAGAGCATTGTTCAAATGCCTCTTAAACACTGACAGACTCAGGGCATTGACCACCTTTCTAGGAAGCCTGTTCCAGTGGTTGACCAACCATACAAGGGAGAAGAGATCAGCACTTCCTTCTCCGCTTCCCCTCCTGGGAGAACTTTCTTTGGTGTAAAATTTTTGAAATTACAATATTTTCAAGCATTAATATTGCTGAGTATTTATCTCACAGTATTATGACAGACATCCAATATACTGGCCATTTCTTGGTGTTCTGAACCCTCCTGCAGCTTCCAAGCACCCAGTGTCCCTTGACAGCTTATGCAATGCTGTTATATGCTGTGTCAGTACAATATGATTGGAAATTAGAGATGTAGGGGTATAGCAAAATTAGCGAAGTATATTGTAAAAATAGACAATCTAACAAACCGTAGAACACTGAATAAATTCTTCATTTCCATAACTAATTACATTGACTCTTCATGTTAGAATTTTACCGAAGTTGATGCAGGAAGTGGAATTCAGTTTGCAGTTAAGTCACCCAAATGTAGATGTCTTTATCTAAGACACTATAATCAACAGAGAGGTCAAGGATTCAGCTGGACCGAACTCAGTTGTCTATTTACAGGTTCTAGGCAGTCGTCATCATAGGATTAGGAGATCTGACACAAGACCTACCTCGTAGGTCTTGAGCTTTTGAGTGACAGCTGGATGCAAACAGAGTAAGTTACCTCTTTTCAGGGGTTTGAGCCCCTTATCTGTGGGCCACTCAATCCCATGTTAGGTATCTGTTTTACACTTACTGAGTTCTATAGATTACACTGACTGAAATGGGAACTTAGATGTATATAGCAAGATCTGGTTGGCCATTGCTAGGTCTAGTGCCTTTTAAAATGCTGTGGTGTGTCCTACATGGTCTGCAACAGCTGTGTTAGTCTTCCTCTGGAGCCTCACATTACAACGTTTGCTGATGTCATGGATACCTGTGAGGTGCCAGCCTAGATATGACTTTTTAGCTAGATGTGTGTTTATACAGTTGAATCCTGCCTAGTAATGCAAACGTAGACACCTGAATTTAAATACTTTAGTCTGGAGCTGAATTGCACTCAGAATTACCAACAACCAAACAGCTGTAGTTTTCCTTTAAAAGAGTTTTAAGTACAAGAGACTGAAGAGTAGATGGAGTATTGTGTCATCAAAACTTCTTCATCTGTTCATGCCAATGCTGGATGGTAGGTGTGGACTGTGGGAATTAGGATGACGGTAGCAAGAAGATGGCTGGTATTAATTAACTGTAGCATGACATCCTTTCACTGCTGGACCTCCCCTGGCCCATCCTTCTGTGGATGATCACAGACAGTGAAAGATAGACTGCAAAGATCAGGAAGCACAGACGGTAGACTGGAGGACAGTTTCTTTAAAGTCGTAAGGATCTTTCTGGCTCAGGAGATGGGAATCTGCTGCTGTCTCGTTGAGTGAGCCAGAAGTAAAGGAAGTTGGATAGCTCACATCTGTCATGTCTGAGCCAGCTGGTGATGGCCTCATGCTAGGAGAGCACAGCCTGTTCACAGAGGAACTCCAGCCAAGGTCAGTGAGAGACTGGAGCTACTGTGTGAAGCAGGACAGTATTTAAAAGAAGAAACAGCAGGGTTATTTAAGGTTATGTGGTCATGCTGTTTTGAAGTCAGCAGTTTTCCACACATTCACAGTAAAACCAAGGTGACTATAGTCATGATATGAATTAGCCAGGTTTTGAGGGTAGCAGATACAGCTGGTAGTATACGGTTATAGTATCTGTCAGTCTGCTGGCATTCTACTGTTGAAAAACATTTTCAGTCTTAGGATAACACAGTTGTAAGAAAAGGCAGAGGATAAGAAAGGTGACTGTTTGTCAAGACTCGTAAGAGGAGATGTAACATTTTAAAATTTTGTCCAGGGCTTCAGAAGTCTTCTCTTTATTATAGCTGCAAGTTTTTTCTTTGAATGAATATGGAAGTTTCCTGTTTGGATAGATATGAATCCTCTGAACTATTTCTGCTCAGACAATCTGTGAGCATGGGAACTTTTAATTCTTTATAATTTGATTCCCATTGCATGGTACATGGCATGCCCAGTAATCACTGACTTCTGAAACAAGTTAGACATGTCCTTTGTTTTTCAGGAAATGTTTATAAGAGATTAAACTGCTTTATGCTAAATGGCAGTCTGTTTCCTTAACTTGTGTTTTATACTGTCAGTCATTGTAATTTAGTATTTGTCATCTTCTTTGACAAATCCTTCCTAGGTTTGTCTCTGTGATAGATTTTTATCAATATTACTCCCTTTTGTCAGTCTTTTGGACTGATGATTTTTGACTTACAAAAACAGATGTACTTCACTGCATCAAACTGCTTCTTCAAATTAAGAATTCATTTCTACAGCCAGAATAGTTTTGGAATAGCCTTTGGGGCTGCAGCCCTCTATTCCAGCCATGTGCTTGAGTAGGTACTGATCCCTTGGCCACAGCAGGAGTTGTGTCCTTGTTATTCCTTCTTTGCACGTAAAATTATGCTGAAATCTATCCTGAAATGTGTTGGTGCGCTAAGTAAACATATTGGGCTTATCCACTTCACTGACTCATCCAGTGTCTGTGTTCCTATGCGTAATCCCAAAGAAAGCTTATATTTTTAGTTCTGCATGTAACTTCTGATTCACACTGAAATGTGCTGATGATTCTGCAGCCAGTCTGTGGCTGGTCCTGCATGAACGCGTAGTGTGGAAGCTAAACTCATGCTTTTTTCCGCTCTTATGTTTCTGTCTAAAACTAGTTTCAAATCCAGAATTTGCTCTGTCTGCCAGTTCAGAAGACAGTGATTGGCAGGACTTCTCTGCAGCAATCAGAAAGAGCGGGCCAGCAAGAAGGAACAAATACCCCCTACTGAGAAAATATATTGGAGCCCATCCTTAGGGTTTTGTTCTGCTGGTGCCCCAAGGAAGACTGGCCAAATCATCATCATTAATTTGAAAAGTCATGTTGATTCAGAGGAAAGCATCACTGTCTGTGCTGTGCTTCTGTACAACAGAATCCTGAGGTTCTTGGGGGAAATTTCACTGTTACTGCTGAAGATACATATTGTGAGGCAGTGCTTCTGAAAGTACTGTGTCTATAAATATACTTGATAGTTTTCCTGAGGACATTCTCAATATACAAAACTGTTCTGTCCTCCCTTTTTTTTTAACAAAACTCTAGAGGTTTTGAGGCATCTTCACTAAAACTAGAAAACTGAAACCAGAAGTTTTTTCAGAAATTATAATCACCTTACTGTCTTGAAATGAGTCCGTTTTACAATTTTTGTAGTCAAGTTTGCAAAAATTGAGGCACTCTCCATCAGATAACAAAAAATTTTGAAAATCATGATTTCTCTTGAGTACTAAGAGCACTGTCAACAAGCTTAGCAATAAAATAGAAGACTGTTCTACCTAAAATGCTGTAGGAGTTCTTGTAGGAGTGATTTTTTCTTTCTGACAAGCTTCCCAATAACCTTAAAAAGACTGTATCTGTTTCTTAGTGTCATTATATGTTGCAATCTTTTCACATCATCTTAAGTATATTCTTAGGAGAAATGGTGCAAATAATTGTATCTATTTTATATTCTAAAAGTGAAAGATAGCAGACTGCCTTTCCCTGGAATATCTTGATTAGCCCGTAGATCACATTGCTCTAAGTCAAAAGTGACTGTTGTCTTCTGTAGGTGTTCTTTAAAGTTATCACAGGAAGGCAATAAGAATTAAGTATCTTAATGTTGTATCACTTAATTTTTTTACCTAATGTTTTGCTTTAGGAATGAGCATTTTGTGAAAATGTCTATGTACTTATTTATTTGCATTTTATTCCTTTGTTTTATTTACCAATTTCAGTGTTTCCCTTCCAATATATTAATAAAAGAAATGATAATTTGATTTAAATGGGGAACAGAATTTCATTTTGAATACTTATTTCCTAATGCAAAATAATACTAGAGTGGTAAACTGCCTAATCATGCAATAAAAAATGAATTTATTCGATCCCAAATATCTGTCTTGGCAGATATTGGAACTAATTTGTAAATACTTCCTAAGTTAATGTCCAAGTCACATGGAAATGGAGATTTGGACTGGACTGACAAAGATAAGCAGCTCTGAGTCACACATACCAATCACCAGGGAAAATATATTGTCAGCAACAGTAATTACAGCAGGTAATTGTGTCATTTACCCTGTTACAGACCACTAAATGTGATGAGTTTGGAACACACCATCTGTCACACAGTGTTAACGTTGATGTTGAGGGTTTGGAAACCTGTAGTAGAATATATTAAAGATGGTGAATTTTTTTTAAAAAAGAAGATAAAGGTTTAAAAGTGGGCATAAATGGCCACTTCTTTTCAAGATAAGAGGACTGATTTCTGGAAAGATGAGGGTTCAACAAGAGTAATTTGTTTTCATTATTTTCCTGTGTTTTTAGTAAGTTTGGTGTGTGCACATGCTTGATAAGAAGAATTTTTCACTTTGTTCCTAGCTCTTCAGAAGGTGGAAATAGATGTAGCATTCAACTTAACTTCTGTCTACATCATTTTAATGTTTGGGAGGTAAATAGAGATTGTGGTCTACTTTGAATACTCTGTATTTATTCACCGAGTGTACCTTCCACGGAGTGGGCTTCCTGTTAGTTTGAAGTCCTCCAAAGATGTTCACAGCATCTCGGCTTGAATCCTAACTTTTTCAAAGAGGAGACATGTAAAGGAAGTAGGATTACATAAGTGAAGTCATTCTGGGATGACAGTAGTATTAAGAAAATGGAATATCTGGTCAGGATTTGTTTTTTTCCTTAAATGTGTGATTTGATTCTAAATTCGTGCTTTGAGTATTTGAGACCCAAACAATACTGAAGACTTAATGTCATCCGTGATTCTACTTATTAAAAGAGTTCATGGTGTTCTTAAATAGCACAGTAGATTTGAAGGCAGGATTTTTCAAGATATGTAAAGCTTGCTAGCATGTGCTTATGCAAATATTTATCAATATAAAGCACACAAAAGTATCCATATATGTAAGTACATAAATAATTATTTTTAAGCTTGATTGGCACTAGCAGTTGCACTGTGGCAACAAAAGCACAGTGTGGGCTAGAAAATCTACCCATGAAACAAGCTAGCTAATGTCAAGTTTCATACCATTTTAGTGGGGGAAAGGAAGATGAAAACTAATTTTTGTTGGATCTCCATTATTGTGCTGTGTTATTTTTTGTTAGAAGCAGTCCAAAAGGCTCTGTAGGGTATCTCCTGGCATCGGGGGCTACGTCTGAACTGCAGAAGCCAGGAGCACTTGCTGGCTTATGAGGCTGGGTATGTGTGTTAGCCCTTCCCTGACACTATGCTGTGGTGACAACTGCCTGTGCCATTCTCCTCAAGAGCTTTTGTTTCCAGAGAAGGCAGCTTAGGTGCAGTATTTGTGAAGGATTCATGTGCTGTGCTAGTTTGGTGCGCCTCTGTAAACTACCAAGGAAGATGTGTCCTAGGGAAAATCAGAAGCATCACTAGAGATGGTATCAAGGCTGACCTGAGGGCAAAGCATCAATATTGCTCTGCTTTACCATCACTGAAGCATATTTTTGTCCCCATTTTCAAGTAGATAACACTTCTCAAAATTTGGTGAGCAACACTGTGGGAAGGCTTCCTCCCCCATTGAGCTCAAGCCCTACAGTTGCCTTATCAAAAATAGTACTTGTCCTACTTGACATCCAGTGAGTCATCATGAATGCCTATGTTGCAGTACCATCAAGGAAATAAGGGGAACCATCTCATGCATTAAGAAATCTCCCTGGTGCATTAAAGAAGAGAAAAAAACCATTTGTTTCCTATATCTATGGTTAGGTAAATTGTTCCAGATTCCTGTGGACAAGAGCAGGATGAAAGCAACAGCAGCATTTCATCCACCACTGTAGGATATTTACAGCCCTAGTCTGGCTATTCTACTAGCAATAAGGTAGAGACCACTACTATAGATGTAGAATTTCGTATCATTTTCACTTCTGACAACATAATAGAAGATTTTGAAAACATCTTTATCATAAGTGCCTGGGAGGTTTCGTGTGCCATTCAAGTTGGAATTTAAAAAGATTTACCTAAGAACAAATAATGCATCTGGCTAGATTTAAAAAAAAAAAATGAAAAAAATTATTGAGAAAGTCTAAATTATGAAATACCTTTCAAAAGACAGAAACCTTATTTTAAAATGTCAGTGGTAAAATAGACAAGATATTAAGAGATCAGTTTGAATTAAGGCAAGAAAGAAGTGGGTGACAAGGTCACAGACCTTATGTCTAGACTGAAATCTCTTAAGGTGGGATTTTCAAAATCATTTTGTATTTGCATTACAGTCTTGCCATCGAAATCAGTGGGAGTTACAGATTTTTCTTTAGGGGAAACAGTCAGGTCTATGCTAAGTGCTTTAGAAAATCCTTCCCTTAAACTTTTCTGTTCAAGAAGGAATATAGAAAATGGCAGACATGAAGGAAAGTGGAGATAAATTAAAGCTTATCTAACTTTAGCTGTCATACTAAATATTCTTCAATATATTTCCTCTGCCTAACTGGTTGAAAAGTGTAAAAGTTCACAGGATGTAACATGAAGTAACACATGATTAATATTACAGTAGAAGCCTCCATGAGAGGAGTGTGAGTATTTTGCAAAAATATTTCTTGTTCTGTGAAATTGGAAATCACAGTTATAACACACATTTAGAAGATGATGAAACAGGTGGGTTTAAGGAGGTTTAAATGATTTGCTCAAGAGCTATGGAGGGAAGTAGGGTAGACTTGCCTTGAAATATGTATTTTACCTATCAACTTGTCATTTGTGGCTGAGACCAAGAATATCTTTGTCTTCCCTGAGTTCCAGGAGATCTTGGGATGGACTTCTTGGTGTGCAGATACCACAGGAAGGGTGGACTGGTCAACATTCAACTCATGTGTTATGCTTTTCAAGTTGGGTCCTAGGGGAGAGTATACCCTGCTTAGAGCCATAAAGTCCATGATTAGAGCTACAGGATTTGAAATTACTAGTGAACAATTCAGAGGGACTTACAGTGAAGAGTTATGTATTCCTTTGGTCTAGGATGAAAACCTAGAACAGGAATAACCAAAAAATAGAGAAATTATATTTTATGGAAAGAAAAGTCCTAAAGTCAAAGTAAAAGGGTAAGAAACAAAGTATACACCTCTTGTAGGCTTTCATGTGTGAAATAGTTTTCTTAGATGAAAGTCTGTTGTGAAATAAAACATAAAACTGAAAGTCGTCTTAGAATATATTACCAAAAAACTGAAGTTTATTAGGATTAGAATGTCCCATATTTTTGGAAGTTGTATTTGCATGTAAATAGTATTTCTCTAGGGATTTTTGGTTCCAAAGTCTTTCTTGTGTTCTTCACATTGGTAAAGAGCAGCACACACGTTAAAAGCTCTGGTTCTCCTAGAAAGAAAAAAACTTTGTGATTGCAAATGTGAGGTGTTTTAGGAATGGATTTCACCATCACATTCAGTGTTAGGATTTGTGTTTTTGTGAAAGAAAGGATACCAGTTCCAAAAGCTCAGTTCAGTCCATGCCTATTTTGAGTCTCATCAGAACTACAGCCATCTCAGAGCTTTCCCAAAGCCCTCCAAGCCTCACAGATGGATGCCAGGAGAATGAGGGCTTGTTCCTGGTGATGCCTTCTCTTGATAAGTTTTTTTTTTTTCAGCTGATTTTAATCCTGCATCAGTAATTGCCAAAAATATAGATTCTCTGTTGTATCTTGTTAGTAGTATAACCATGATGCAGCCCTGCAACTTTCTCTTATTGCATATGAAAAGAAACACTGGATCTTGGCTGTATCCCCAGGTGGATTTTCTTCCTAAGGTTTCATTATAGATTTTTTGTTTTTCCTTTTTTATCATATTAACACCGAATACAGAATAAGTAAATAAGCTAATAGATGAAAGAAAGAAGCAGACATCTGAATGAGACGATGGCAGCTGTTCTCCTTGAAGAGCAACAGTGGACTGAGTAATTACAGACAGAAACAGCATTTCTGAAAGCAGGATGGTCTCTAAACAGACCTTGAAGATAGAACATGCACATGCCAAAGCTGGTTTTGTTATCAACATAACTAAGAGAAAAAAGTAGGAAAATTCTGCACCTATGTACAGAAATTGTTATTTGTGACTTCACTGATGAAAGAATTAGAAAATGAGGACCAAGAGCAGCACAGACATATAGGAGTGGGTGAAGGTGGAAATCAATATAGTAATAGGATTAGCAGTGAATAGACTATTGTAGGGAGACCTGGCTTTTCATATTCCCAGCTTTGTACTGAGGAGAGCTGCTGATGGTCATTAATTAATGATTAATGACTTCAGCGTTAACTAAGGGTAAACTGTGTGATGGTAACTCTATGTGTAATTAAACCATGGATTCCATTTTGCATTTGAATTAGGGAGTATCTGTAGAAAAACAAATTAGGGCATACTTGAATTAGAGAATCCACCACAAAAATTTAACATAAATATATGGAAAACATAGAATTATCATCAATAAATTTACAGCATTTGCTCTTTGAAAACAGTGTGCATGTACTGGGGCTTTAAGTAACCCTGCCAATTAGAGTTTAAACTAGTTAATATGAAGCATTAAAGAAATTAACCATCTGTCATTTCCCAAACTTATCTTAATAAGTCTTCCAAACTACCCATATAATTACTACTAATTTTTGTCTTGTACATGAACTATATGAGGGGAAAAAGCTTGTAATTAATATAAACTGTAAGTGGGCGTTTAAGTGTGTTGGGTGTTGATAATTCAGGTAATCCTTTTGTCACTCTGTGACTGTTGTCACCCTAGATAGCCCGAAGTAACAACATTTTTTGTCAAGCAAACCATATGGAATATTCTAGAGTAGTATTTCAAAATGAACCAAAGTAAAATAAAAAAATATCACATTTACTGTATGTGTATATATGTATGTACATAAGCGTATATGTATTTGTGTGTGTAATCTATTTTCTGCGCACCCAAATGCACGTAAGTTAATTAATTGCATCATTACATAATATTCTGCACCTCTAAGTCATTTCTGTCATAAGGACTATTTAATGGAACATTCATACGCACTTACTGTTGCTATTTTTATTACAATAACAAAGCAATAGCAAAGTTTAGAGTTGAATTTTTTTCTTTTTTTCTGTCTAGAAAGACCTCATTCCTGAGATAGTTTAGTCCATATAATACCGTATTTAAAACTTCACTTGATTCTCACTCAGAGATTTTATGAATTTTAACACTGTTAAACCAGTGTATTTGGTCTTTATAGAATATGTTTATGCAAATTCAGATGTGTTATCATTAAAATTTCTTTGCCAAAGTTATTTTTATTTCTTTGCCTCTGTGATACTGTTATACCTGGCCTGTCCCCATCATCATTATAGTGTGCAGTGAAAGAAGTACAGGATTTTTGTTAAATGTGCCACATAATTTCTGAAGATAGTTGAAATAGATGGCCTCTTGCAGCATCAGAAATATATTTGGGCAGTACTGAATTTTTCTAAGTAATGCAAATGAAGTTGCTTTACTGGTTTTTGAACTTAAAAAAACTTTTAAAGGGTTCTCTTTAAATGCTTTTTTTATAAATTTCTTTCATTGGTTCTTTATAATGCACAGTCCTATCTGCTTCTACTGTCCCTGGTTTGATATTTAAGATTGCTGAACTTGGTCTCTGCAATGTCCTCCTTATTTAAGGTGGCTTTCCAAGTGCTTGATTAAAAAAAGAAACCAAGGTGATAAGCATGAATTAATGAAGAATTATTGACAGAGCACCACCCTTTTTATTACTAATAAGTATTTCTATCTTTGATAAAGCTGGAGAGTGTGCCTTGTTATTAATCATGAATTCTGGAAGAAGGTATTTCTGATGGTCTCTTGAAATTGGTATGGATAGTGTGCCATGTGTTGGAAGAGTGAATGTAGTAAGATGCTACAGGATAGAAGAAATATGAAGAAGTACTGTGTTTAAATGGTTTTAATTGTGCTATTGAGCCTAAGCTCAGATGGTACAGGGCAACAATCTAGATGGAATCTAAAACTTCTTGATTATTTTTTGCTGATTTTTTCTCCATTCCTATAATTTTAAAATCTTTGCTGCTTTGTGTGAATCACAGAATTACCTTTTACTCTGACATATTTTCATCCTAAAAATGACATATAAACTTCAATCCAAGAATCATTTATTAGACTCGTGAACTTTTCATGGGTCACTAATATTTGATTCAAAGGAAAATAGACTTGAAGTTTGAGCAGATAACCACACAAGTAGAAGTGCTGGCAGTTTTGATACAGTTTGGGTAACATACTGGACCCTCATCCTGAAACGTTAGCAAGCATCCTCTATGAACTTTCGTACAGGAGGATAAGAAACACTAAAGTTTTTACGTAGAATAGGAAACCAGGCATGTTATCTTTGAATTCAAGGTCTCTTACTTAGCTGACAGAAAGTTAACTTTATTGATACTGTATGTTTTAAGAAAAATCTACCTTAAAAGTCTCAGTAATTTTTCTAGCCCAGAGAGTAAATGTTAGGAAAGGGACACAGTATGCCAGTCATCTTTTTATATGAAGGACATACAACCATGCACATGGTTTTCAAGGCCCCGGTACTCCAAGGTGTTATAAATATGGTTAATACCTTGTTGTGCTGGAATACTAAGAGCAAATGTGCTTGCCATAGAGGCCAGAGCACTTGCACTGCCTGTGAGTGCCTTGATGGGCTTTCAGAGCTGTTCCAGTCACGTGCTTAGAGCCATTCCTCTTAGTGTGACAGTCTCTCATCACTTACTTTCCTCTAATATACTCTTACCCATAGTCAAGAGCCTCAGTATGTGCCAGGCATGGCACAAGGTGAATGCCAAGGCATGGGGTGGATGGCTATACTTCTTCATTAAGGTTGATACTTAATTTGCCAAATGCAGTGATTTGAGCTGAGTTTACCAGTGTGATGTGTTGCTTTATAGAATCATAGAATCATTTAGATTGGAAAAGACCTTTAGAATTGAGTCCAACTGTAAACCCAACACTGCCAAATCCACCACTAAACTGTCTCTAAGTGCCACATCTACCCAACTTTTAAATACCTCCAGGATGGTGACTCCACCACTTCCCTAGGCAGTCTGTTCCAACGCTTGATAATCCTTTCAATGAAGAATTTTTCCCTAGTATCCAATCTAAACCTCCCCTGGCACAACTAGAGGCTGTGTTCCCTCATCTTATCACCTGTTACTTGGGAGAAGAGACTGACCCTCACCTTACTACAACCTCCTTTCAGGTAGTTGTAGAGGATGATAAGGTCTCCCCTCAGCCTCCTTTTCCCCAGACTAAACAACCCCAGTTCCCTCAACCACTCCTCAAAAAATTTGTGCTCCAGACTCCTCACCAACTTTGTTGCTCATCTTTGGACATGCTCCAGCACCTCAATGTCTTTCTTGTAGTGAGGAACCTAAGTAACATTACAGACCTACTATGTTACAATACAGTAGTATTATCAGAGTCAAACATTGTAACTGGATTTTAGAGGGGCTGGGTCATTTGGTGAACAATAACAATTTTAGTTATTCACGCTGAGAGCAAAGTAATTAAATCTCATGCTTCAGGGCAGAGGCTTGCAGTCTGTGCTCTGCTGCATCCAGAGAGGGACTCAGCTCGGCAAGTGCCGATGCCTCTGTGCTGAGGGCTGATAAGAGTGGTGTTGGTGACAGGAGAGATACGTAAGTCCTTGTTTAGAAGAGGGGTACTAAAAAACCAAACAAATAAACACTCTGCAACAACAAAAAAAAACACACAAAAAATCTAAACCATGTCATGTTTAAAATTGATTAGTTAAATTGTGGTGAGTTTTTTCCCCCTTTTAAACAACAGGTACTTGCTGTTACTAGAGGACAGTTTACATCCACTGATGGATTAGGGGTGTGCTGTTCTGCCAGTTTTATCTTCCTACAGTTTATGGCCAGTTCTAAAATAGCGAGTTGAACATTTCCATAGTGATTTGCAAATGTTAAGAAATTAATTTTCCTGACAACTCTGGGGGGTATGTGCAGACTTCAGCTTTATTTATAAAGGGGAAGATTCAGAGCAGTGTGATATACCAAAACTGGGGAAGAAAGGGCATATGATTCCAGATTTAAGACTTATGTCAAAACTGGCATAAGCTGCCCTAATGAAATTTGCTAAGACCTGGGCAGAATGATGGCTATGAAAAGCTCACATGTAGGTTAGTCCATATGTGCTGATTGAAATTAGGTACCTTTATGTTCCCTTAACAGTTGGTTTTCCTGAAATTAAAATTTCAGGGTTCTGATATTATTTGTGGATAGGTGATTACTGTTAATTTAAAGAAAATGCAAGGAATATTTCCAGAAGACAGAAATATTTCATTTTGATGCCTACAGACTAAGGTACTGGATTCTGAAAATACTAGAGCATTTCATGCGTCATTTTGATATGACACTTTAACACATCTTATTTTGAATTCACATCTTCCATCTCTTAAAAATCACAAAATAAATGACTGAAATGTTCAGTAACCTGAACACTTATATTCCACCTTTGTGTTTCAAACAGTGCACTGCAAGTAAACACAAAATCATATTGTCAAGACTTAATTTATTCACAAGAGGTGGATTTCCCAGAATGTCTAAGTCTAGTCAGCAGACTGAGTAGGCTCATCCATTGCACTCCAGTGCTAGGACACACCACGCCGAAAGTCCCTTGAACAGCAGGCAACCTTTACTTACTTCATCTAAATGAAGTGCTGCATACACGCTGAAGAGAAGAAAAACATGGGCTACGTTTTGAAGTCTTGCCTTCTGCTAGCCACATCTTTTGCAGTTTGGAGCACATGACTTGCACCATTAGTCAGCTTTCTGAAGGAAACCCTATGAATCCCACGCGAGATAAACCTGCATGAATAAATTATACAGTAGAAATAACATATGGATTTTCAGTATGTTAGCTGGCTCTTTGGCAAATTTTTACAAGAATGCTGTAACCCACATGGAAAGTATAATGAAACTTGTTAATGAAACTAGAGTTATGCTGCAGCACACTTATCACATACTAGGGTGTGCTAAATATACCTACCCTGGCTATTCCATGGTTACGTGTTCACATAGCCCTGTTGTCAGTAACCACTACTCTGTTTATCTCTTTTTAATGTGGAAACCTAGACAAAGCTTTTATTTTATTGAGTTTTAAGAATTCAGGACCATTCCATTCTTGTCTCACTTTTCAGAGCATGACGAATGTATAACAAACCAGCACAACTGTGATGAGAATGCGCTCTGTTTCAACACTGTGGGTGGGCACAACTGTGTCTGCAAGCCGGGTTACACGGGAAATGGTACCATCTGCAAAGGTAAGCCTCTGAAAACGCCGGAGGTGCGCCAGTCTCTGAACTGGATGAGATGCTTTGTCATAGGTAATGAAAATCTGTTCACGTACCTTGGAAGAAGACAGACAAAATGCTAGGCTGGACATTTAGGTCCTGCACCTATAAGAAGATCTGCATAGATGGATTTACACTGACTTTTTACATTTGGCAGAACTGACAGTAATTTGAGGATGATGCATACATAAGTTAGTATGCTCTAAGATTTGAAGTAATAATATTTAATTTCTGTCTCAAGTTAACAGTTTCTATACATGCTATACCATTAAAAGAAGCCCACAGTTATCAACAAAGTTACAGCTTTGAAAACGATCTATATTGTCTGTGGTCAATCACTTGCTATTTTACTTGGATGAAGCAAAAGTTGTTTGGTGTGCTCTATCTTCTTATTGTAATTGAAAAAAGCAGTAGTCATGCATGCACAAAGCCTTTGCTACTCACAAGGTGGTGCCTTGTTTTCTAATATTCTTATTCACTGCTAAACATTAGAGGTTATATTATTGGTCTCAGAAAGATGCCTTCCCACAGGTACAATGCTGCTTTTATTTCCATTGCATTTCACATCAGAGGAGGTGATACTTGGTACTTGGGCCCAAATCCTTGGAAGTCCTCAGGCTCTGAGCATAGGATTTAGAGGATGCTTGAAAAGAAAAGTAGTGTAGCTGTAGGGGAACTGGCTTATATGCAAGAAGTGGTCTCACTGCAGCAATAGCATGCCCAGTGTTCCTTGAAATTGTGCCTCAGTCCTCTTGATCTCTTAGCAACCCAGAATTCCTTGAATTTCTAAACCTGATTAAGATCTTAGCACTAGTTATTCCTTCATCTGAGTCACAGTATGATTTTTCTAAATATTCCTAACATAAGTAAGCTCTTCGTAAAGCACAACAGCCTGGTCCCCTTCCAGTCAAACACATGGGTAGATGGAGAGATGTCAGCAAATATGCCTTTTTATGCTGTGTTCCCTCCTCTGGAGAATGGGAAAAAAGTCCTAGCCTGAGGAGGTTCAAATCCAGAAGAGAGCTCTGCTGTGCTTGGGAGTACTCCCCAGTCCTTCTGCTGGAGGCATGTCAAGTTTACAAAAAGGTAATTGAGATTTCTTTGGTTCAAAGAGAAGGTGCATAACCCTGGAGCACAGTGTTTGGCTCTTCTGCTGCCTGGTTAAGGGTTCTAACTGCAGGTCTGATATTTCAGAGGGCAGCTGGCCCCACTGTCAAAGAAAAGTGCATCCTTCCCTCGCTTCCTTTTCAATACTTAAAAGACGGTATGCAGGAGAAGGCTCTGAGCCTGTGCACCCCAATTTGAGAAATGTAGTTCTCTGCAACCCTGGCTTGGATGCCAGCATCCTTCAGAGAGACCCAGATGCACCTCTTGTCCCCATGGCTTTGACAGCTTTTCAGACCCTGTGCTGCCAGCTGTGCTCCTGTGCACCGTGTTGTCCTGTTCCAGGAAGCTTGGATGCCTCACTCGGTGCTGGGGAGCTCATGCCACAAGGCTGGTGACTGGAAACCGAGAGCTGGAAAGTGCAAATTGGTGACACTTGTGTTCTCTCTCAGATGAGCCTTAAGACCTCATCAGTGGTGCTGTTGCACAGAGCAGCTGCACACCGAAACCTGACATCTCCGGTGGCTGCTTACAAGCACAGGGCTAAACCAGTGCCCTGGAGCAACTCTTTGTCAATGATAACCTCCATCTGCCTCATTTCATCTATGATTTTCTCTGTGGTTTGTTGTGACCAAAGTGTTGCTCATTCCATATTGCAGATACAATCAAAGCAATTAACAACTGCCGTGTTTTCTATCAGAGCCAGTTGCATTTCTGTGTCCACGGAAGGGATACTTTAATGCATGTACATATTCACAACTGTATCTGGAGCATGCTGCAGCTAAATACATAAGCACGGCTTCTCAGATTGCAGCGTGCCAAAGAGTAAATCCAGAGATCGACTGCAAACTGTAAATGGTAAAAGTTTTTGTGTTCTTCAGAATCTCTTGAGACAAAATTACTACTTCTATTGTTTCAGTCAAATCACTTAATCAAGGAATAATGTAGCCAGACAATTTAGTGTTCAGTTTTACCTTGTATGCCCAGGCTTTTATTTGGGCAGCAGAGAAGGCCAGCACTGCCCTAGGAAGAGTCTGTTCCTGGGGAAGATGCTGACTTTCACTGCTTCCCAGTGCGTGCGAAGAAGCATGTATGTGAGCTGTTGTCTTCAGATGATTTACTCTAATCTCCTTCTGTAGCTTGTCAGACCATCTGGCCAATGAGGCAGGGGGGCCATAAACCATCTCTTCACGACCTCTGTCCTTAGGAGAAGGCATCTCTGTGCTCGGTACCACAGGGACTGCATTTCATGCCAGCCTGTCAGCAGCCCATGACCACCTGCATGGTTGCTGAGTGTAGTTCTGCTACCCATATTTTGTGATTTTGCATTTTGCAGCCTTCTGCAAGGATGGGTGTAGGAATGGAGGAGCCTGCATTGCTTCCAATGTCTGTGCCTGCCCACAAGGCTTCACTGGGCCCAGCTGTGAAACTGGTAAGATAATAACTGAATTTGTGACAAAGGTAATTCTAGGAGTATGTTTGAGGTAATCCAAGAATAAAGGATTATTTAAGTGTGTGCCTGGTAAGAGAAAACTGCTACTAGAAAGTTACTCACTTTTCTTATATGCCTCCCAGGAGAATATATTGCAGCAGTTCTAATTAGAAGCACATGGGCTGCAAAAATGAGAACATGAGTTAAGACATCTTGGGTTTTGATGTTTCATAATTAATAAGATTATTATAGACTTGCTTTTCACCTCAAATGGCCTTTGGTATCTCCTATAAATGGCAGGTAATCTGACATCTAGATGTAAATTTCAATAATTGATTACTTCTGTGCTGTAAATGTGTGACTGGTTCAGTGGCCCACCTTCCTTCACAACTTGATTTGAGGACTTCTGATTAACTCTGCGTTCTGACTCAGTGTTAAAGCAGGTTTTGGTGTTGCTACTGCTTTTACCTCCTTTCACAGGCATTCCTTTCTCTTTCTGCTACCCCTGAGGATGGCAGTACCACAAAGTCTTGTTTTAGAACTTTATTTCTTAAGTCTTGGATCTAGTCAAATGATATTGCTCAGCAGAGTAAATAGAGTGTTAATAATTAGCATCTCAAGTGTGTGTAAATAATTTCTCAAAGTTCAAATGAATAGTTTCAGCACCTTTATTTATTGCTGCAGATTTTTGAAATGCATTCTAACTGTACATGCCTCCAGGAGGTAAAGGGAGAAAGCTCACTTAGATTAATTGGCTTCAGTATGCCTAATAGAAGGGCAGTCTGACACCTATGATTGACTATTGTTGCTGTTCTATATTGCCTTCAATAAATCTTCCAAACAGAGGAAAGGAGGTCATTTAAGCAAGTATTGCTTTCATCTGACTTGTAAACATGTCCAGTTTAATGAAAAACACAGACTGATCTGAATTCTGTATTATCTGGTCCATTTGAGAGGTGAGAAATGTGATTGTTTTCATTCTTTTGTCCTTGAGCAGATATTACCACAGTGCACAAGAGGGATGCTGTGTGAAAAGCAGCATCCTGATTGTTCATCTATTTCTAGAAAAATGTCAAAAGAGCAAGATTTCAAGTATACCTCACTGTTTCACAGGCTGCAAATAATGTGGTACAGGATAGCAAGGTTTCATCAATGTAACAGTGTAGTGGTTTTGCTTGCAACAAACTGTGTGCTAAGGTAATGCACAAGTATTAAAACACTTACTTTGTTTTAGTAATATTTGTCTTATATGCTCCTCGCAGCATTCTACTGTTATCAACTAAATATAACATGTATAGTTTCAAGGCCCACATTCATCTTTTCCTGCTTTATACTCCTATCTGAAGGGTGTAGACTGGAAGCATATTTGCTTTAGTCTCCTTGTGTAGTCAATATTAATAGCCACTATCAAAAAGAGATCTTACTGGCTTTTCTGAATTGCCCTGGAAGTCTTGTCTCTGCTCCTTTCTTTAGAGGAGAACCCAGCGACATTCTGTTCCCAATTCAGAAAGTTCAGTCACCTTTAGCAGACTTCAGTGAAGTGCCTTCAGCTCCAAATGTCCTTTGAAAGCAGCTGGGCTGCTGACCTAGCTGCCCATCATTCCTGTCCTTCAGGAAACAAATAGGAGGGCAGGCAGAGACTTGGAGCAGATCTGAATGCCTTTCTGAATACCTGATCTTGATATTTAAGACGAGGTTAGTATGGTAGTTTTCACCTGATATCTCAGAGCCACTCATCCTGTTTTATGAATTGGAGCCAGTTTGCCAGCCCCAAACCAGTTTCGTTGGTCTGCTTTGCAAGGAGAAGCCCTTCTGTCCTGGTGGACCTCCAGTGGAGATTGTATTTTTTCCTACTGTTGAAATAAGTCATGCTAGAGATCAGCCACAGGGATACAAGTCTGGTCACCTTATTTGGATATTAATGTGCAAGAGTATGATTTTAATCTACTTGCACATGGCTTTGAAACATACAGTCTGACATACCGTCAGAGTGGCAAATGGAAGAGCCATCCTGTTGATAAAGAGCAAAAGCTGGTTTGTTCTGAGTCTATGTTGTCAGAAACGTGGTGCCTTATGCAGCCATAAAAGAAAACCTTCAGACAGTATGTATTCACTCCCAGCGAATGCAACAGAGTTTCCTGAAGGTAATTCTCGTTAAGCTTGAAGTGATTCAGGACATTCATGCTACAAATAATTTATGCTGGAAGCTTCCCTTTTTGAGCAGTCACTTCATCTACAAAGGTGATGTAATCTTTTCTAGGCAGACATCTTTAGTTGCGATCACGTACAAGGAAGGAGGGGGATTGAAGTAAAGATGCCAAATCTATTTTTAAATCTCATGATACTTCTGTTTATGCTACATATATTTAAAAAATGCTTATTGAAGAATCTTGGCATTTTAAACTTTAAATAAAACATATAGTTATACAGAAATTGTCAGCAGCTGCTGACCCTATGAATTAATTAACAGATTGCATCCATGCACCAGCAATAACCTAGAAAATACAATCACCAGTTCTTACGTTTCCTTCTGTAAAACGTGGTTTAATAGCACTGTTTAAATAATTTCTTACAATCATGGAAAGGGTGAGTTTGGAAGGAATCTCTGGAGATTGTCTTGCCTAATGTCTCTCCTCAGAGTAGGGTCAAATAAAGCTGGTTTCTCAGGACTGCACCCAGTTGGATTTGGAGTGTTTTCAGGGTCAGACACTCCTCGAGCTCTCTGGGCAACCAATTCCAGTGTTCAATCACCCTCACAGTAAAAAAAAAAAATAAAATATATATTTTGGTACATTCAAATGTAATTTCCTATATCGCTAGTCCCTTTCCTGGGCATGACTGAGAAGTGTCTGGCTTCCCCCAACACCATCAGGTATTTATACACATTGATAAGATTCCCCTCTGCTTTTTCATTTCATTTCCAGGCTGAACATCTCAACTCAATCAGCCTCTCCTCATGTGACAGATGCTCTGGTCCCTTAATCATCTTCACAACACCACGCTGACTTTGCTTCATGTCTCTTTTGTGCTGAGGAGCCCAGCACTGGTCCCAGCACCCCAGATCTGATCTCAACAGCATGAAATAGAAGGGAAGGATCACCTCCCTTAACTTGCTGGCAGTGCTCTTCCTCACGCAGCCCAGGGGGCTGTTGACCTTCTTTGCTGCGAGGGCACATTGCTGGTTCATGTTCAACTTGGTGTCCACCAGGACCTCCAGATCCTTTTCCACAAAGCTGCTTTCCCATTGGCTAGTCTCCAACCTGTACTGGTGCCTGAGGTTATTTCTTAATAACTATAGAACTTGACATTTACCCCTGAACTTGATGACATTCCCATTGGCCTATGTCTCAAGCCTGATGAAATGCCTCTGAATAGCAGTACAACTACCTGGTGTAGCAACCTCTCATCCAAAATGTGTATCATCTGCAATGTGCTGAGGGTGCACTCTGCCTTATCGCCCAGTGCCCAATATTTCCCCAGGTATATGCTGCTAAGTGACTAGCTCCAGCTGGACATTGTATGGCTGATCACAGCCCACTGAGGCCAGCCGTTCAGCAAGTTCTCAATCCACCTCACTGTCCATTAATTTAGCCTGCACTTTTTAGCTTGTCTGAGGATGTTACAAAAGCATCAAAAGCCTTACTAAAGTCAAGATAAACAATATCCACTGCTTTCCTCCCATTCACCAACTTAGTCATCATATTTTAGAAGGCTATCAGATTGGTCAGGCATGATTTCCTCTTCATAAGTCAATACTGACTATTCCCAATAACCTTTTTGCCCTTAATATGTTTAGAAATGGTATCCAGAAGAATACCATCAGGTTCCCAGGTATGGAAGTGAGGCTGACTGATGTGCGGCTTCCTGGATTCTTGCAATTCTCGAAGATAGGAGGGACATTTGCGTTCTTCCAGTTCTCAGGAGCTTCTCTCAGTCACCATGACCTTTCAAAGATAATGGAGATTGGCTTCTCAATGACATCAGCCAGCTCCCTCAGCACTCCTGGGTGCATCCCATCAGGTTTGATCGACCCATGTTTTTTCCAATTTATTTAGATATTGATCCTCCACCACCAAAGGTAATTTTTTTCTTGCTCCAGACTTTCCCACTGATCTTGGTGACCTGAGACTCCTGAAGGCAAATCTTACCAGTAAAGACCAAGGTGAAGAAGGCATTGAGTATTTCACGGCTTTCCATGTCCTTTCCAAAATCCATTCCTGCACACTTGATCAGTGTCTCTATATTCCTCCCAAAGCCTAGGAGATATGATTCTGTCCATACCTAGGTCCTTCTCATGGAGCCAGGCTCATGTGGTAGAACAGGCCATTGACCAAGAGCAAGAATAAACCAGAGCTGAAATACCTGTGTCCAGAGAATCCCCCAGAGCATGCCCCTAATTTTTTTATGAGGCTGTCTATGGCAAAGAGCTGACCTGTTTCCTTGGTGCCCATGTTGGTTGAGAAGATGTACTGTTCCTCGTGATGGGACTAACAGCTCCTCCAAGCCTTTCAACAGAGCAGAGAGGAGGCGAGACAGTGACTGAGTAGGAAGCAGACAGCCTGCTTCTGATGGGAGGGGTCAGAAATCTTCTGATAAAATTATCCTGAGACTGAAACATGGTTTCAGGGCAAACCCATTCACCCAGAACTCAAAGCAGATTTCACCAGCAGGTCGGGTGGATTAGCACCAGAAGGTTGCTTGTCTTTACAGTCGTTGCTGTAACTCTTTCCATCTGTCAGCTGCCATGGAAAGACTACATCAGATTCCTAAACTCAATGTAGCTTTTGCAAAGAGAGATGAAGCACTGTGTAATTAAGTGCAGTAGTGGATTTCATAAAATTTTTTGCTTCCAAATGGGTGCTTCTGGTTTGTGAGGAGGAGTTGTGTGTCTCTCAGAAACATAAGAAGAAGAATCAACTACTACTGCCAGTCAGGTATTTCCATGAGAAATATTACCTGTGGAGTGCCTTGCAGTTAACAGAGCTATTGTAACAACTTGGAGTGATCGGTTGGAAGTGTTTTAGATTAATTGTGGCCCATGCCCTATGGAAATGGACCAGTGGAATGAGGAAGCAGATGTAAGAATCATGTGCAGATATATCAACCTCCAGCACCTTTTTTTTTTTTTTAATTGGTAATAGGACATAAAAGTGAGACGTGGGAGAATTCCTATTTCTCTTCCCATAGGATGTGGGTTGAGGCATTGTTAATGCTGGGGAATAGAGAGCGTCTGTCCAGGATTTAGTGGCCAGCCCAGCCCTAAACCACGATAGATATGCATTTGTTGGCTTAGGGAAGTGGGCTTTATATGTTAAGAGATTTTCAAGTCTTACAAAGCACAGTAGTAGTTGACCCAGTAGAGCAGTCTTTTGCAGTATAGAGAGCTGAGACTACCAAGGGAATCTAAAAATATTTGTGCATGTTAAACTTTTTCAAAATACTTAACTTAATACTGTCTTGTTTCATTGCAAAATTATGAATTCTTCAGTGGGCATTTTAAAATGCTATCTTAAATTGTATTTGACAAGTGTTTTATTTTAGAATCCAGCACAAGGTGACTTTTTTAGATCTACTTGATGTTACTGTAACTCCTCTTTAATTTGATGACAGAACTTTAAGAAGAGTGGATTTGTTCTCCTACTATATATGCATGTCTGCTAAGGCCATGTATACAAGATTACTGCATTTTTGCTGCTTGTCAGCTTCTTTTTTGATTTCCCACTCTCGTTTTGTGCTTTGAGTATTCCCCTGGACCACTTTTAATTATGCATGAGATGAAATAGCAGAGTTTCGCTACTAGTAGTGTTTTGATGTAGTTTTTGTTAACAGGTTGGCTGGAAGTGTATGGCTTTTTTGTGGATGATTGGCTGTAACTTGCATTTCCTGGTAATGAACTTTCTTGGATATCACAGGAATCATGTCCACTTGTTATTAAACAATCCATGGCAAACTGCTGAAAATAAACTGGCACACAAAGCTGTTACCTTTGAAAGGAGCTGTTGAAAAAAAGTTTAACTTACAGATTCTGCGTTCATTCAGCCATACATTATTACTAAGAGTTGGCTTAATTAAATGTGTAACTGAACTTACGAAAAAAATTATGAGCATCAGATATATGAGATCATTCTCTCTTATCTGATCTCTTATCAGAAACACCCAATCCAATGAAAATATATTATTTGGCTCTTCTGTGTATTTTTTTCCTTTTTTTTTCCCATGTATGGAAAGCTCAATCAAGTATAGCATGTGTTGTGAGTACTTCATGGAGAAGGAAAAACATTTTGATGTTGCTAAAACAAATTTTTGCAACTTTGCACTTAACGTTTGTAGTTCAAAATACTGGAATACAAATCAGACAAGTGATTTGTGTAAATATTTGTTATAGACCAGATCTCTAGAGTTTTTTGCCCCTTTCTATATAAGCTAAATAATTAACATGCATGACTGTTGCTTCTTTCAGCAAATCCAAATTAATTTGTTCATGTGCACTGACCATAATAATAGCAGGCTTCAGATTATTGAATACTATTATTATTCCTCTTCCAAAGGAAGCTTGTGAAAATCTTTTAATTCTGATACCCCAGTTATTAGGAAAATAATTTTTCTGGTTTTGGAGTAGAAGGCTTTGTCAAAGTAACCAGAAAGCTTGTTAACTTTGCTGGTTTTGCAAAAATGAAACATTTAAGTACTTTTAGCATCACAAGAGAACTGCTTTCATTTAAGCCCTTGATCCTTGGTGTTCAGCTGAAAGAGCCACAATCAGCTTGTGGCCAGGTGGGCTCTGAAGCTAAAGCTGTGACACAAATGGCATTTGAAGCCCATAGGGCATTGAACCAGTTCTGAAAGAACTGGGATTACTTTTGACAGAACTCTTGCAAAATCCTGGCTCCAGTCTACTGAAAACTCTCTGAGAGCTATGGAAGTGTTACAGTCAGAACTTTCCCAACAACTCAAGAATCCACCATTTGCTCAGTTTTACTTTTACGGTGAAGATTTAAATTACTGATAGATTCAGATTTACAACAATAATACTAAAAGGCTCAAATTTGTGGTACAAGTATGAAAGGCCCTGCACAAAGGCCCTGTACTTGGCACTGGTGAGGCCGCTCCTCGAGTACTGTGTTCAGTTCTGGGCCCCTCACTATAAGAAGGATGTTGAGATTCTGGAGCGTGTTCAGAGAAGAGCCACAAGCATGGTGAGAGGTCTGGAGAACAAGCCTTATGAGGAGCGGCTGAGGGAAGTGGGGTTGTTTAGCCTGGAGAAGAGAAGGCTGAGGGGAGACCTCATCACCACCTACAACTACCTAAAGGGAGCTTGTAGAGAGGTGGGTGCTGGTCTCTTCTCCCAGGCGATGGAGGATAGAACAAGGGGAAATGGCACCAAGCTGTGCCAAGGAAGGTTCAGGTTAGAGATAAGGAGGAAGTTCTTTACTGAGAGGATCATCAGAAGCTGGAACAGGCTGCCCAGGGAGGTGGTGGAGTCACCATCCCTGGATGTATTTAAAAAGCAGGTAGATGAGGTACTTAAGGATATGGTTTAGTGGGTAGACAGGAACGGTTGGACATGATGATCTCAGAGATCTTTTCCAACCGAGCGATTCTGTGATTCTGTGAAATCTAGAGTAATAGGAGTGCCCATCAAAGTTCATAGTCTAACCAAGGGAAGCTGGTTGCATACTGGGATAAATGAGTATAACATACAAACTCCTTAAACATATTAAAGTTTATAATTTTATTCTCTGAAATCCTTTAGGGGTTACTGGACTTTTTAATGGAGGAGAAAACAAAAGAAAGGAGCAAGAGGAAAGTGGTGGAGCAAACATGAAGGCAGCACAGGCATGGAGTATCCAGAGCAATAGCCGTAGCAAGAAGGGATGCCTCCCACAGTTCATTAGTTTTCATAGCCCACCTGGATTGCTTGGGTCCCAGTGGCCTGAGAATCCAGGCTCCAATTTTTGAGGAGGTTCCCTAGTTTGAGACTTAGAAGTCAGAGGATAATTTTGGCAGGAAAGATTTTAATTACAGTAAATGGCTGCCTTCAGTTCACAAAAATAAGAAAATACTGATTTTCTCAATAGAGCCTGGATAAAATTTTGAGAAGCAAATAGTACTTGAGCATGATTTGCAGAGTAAAACATTTTAATAGATCCCAGTGTGCAGTGGATGGGGTATTTATCATGTTCTGAAAGTCAGGCCTTTTGGAGTCACTCAAGTCCAGCATTTCAACTTCAGTAATTCTCAAAGCTCATAGGCTATTCAAATTTTTTCCCTTGATGCAAGCAAAAATAAAGCCCAGGACAAAGCCCAAAGAAGCCAAATTGTGTCTTGCAAGCCATTGGGATCTGGCCTGCATACCGGGCTGTGTGCTGCTGCAGCCCTGTGCTGAGGCTGTGGTGTCAGATCCCTGTGTTACCCCAAGCTCACCTGTGAGAGGAGGCGAGTGAGGAGAGATGCTGGAGCTGATGTGCCCAGCTCATCACTGGACCAAGCTCCATGCACAACCTAACACTTGGATGTCACTGCCGTTTGACCTCCTTGAGTCCTTCCAAGTGCTCCCTATTTCCTTGTCAAGTCTCCCAGATTCCTGCTCTGTGGATATTTTGGTATGTGGCACGTTGAGTTGATAAGTTTGGCCTTTCCAGCTGTAGCTCAAATGTAGATGTAGACACAGAGTTCTCAATATCCTGTTTAAACTGGTTTAACTTAAACTTTTAATAGTAAATGCCTAACTGTACTTTCTATTCTTGGGAGCTGAATCTCTGAAATGAAAACACTTCTGAATTACAGCACCTGCATTTAATTAATATTTTCTGTGTTTTTTATTCCAGCTGAAAGAGGCAGAACGCAGCTGCTAAAAATAATGTAATTATTTTGCTGAAGATGCTGAAACATCTTGCTTTATAACTTGCATCTTTGCTATATAAAGTCACTACCCAGTTTGCACATGTTGGGTAATGAGCGGTCTGCAATACAGTCTTGGTCTTCTCAAAGATGGCTGTTTTGCGTGTCAGTTAGTGATTTCAGAAGCAAGAACAGTGTTGTCTGAGCTCACCTTGGTTTATTGAGATAATGCCCGTAACTAGTGTGTTTAGTGCTCTATATTATTCCATTTTAAATGCTCTCTTACTGTAGGAAAAGCAAATAGTAGAATCCTGGGCAAACTTATGGGAAGCATCCTATAACATCAAATTCTATGTCATCTTTAAACATGGCAGCTAATCCTTCTTAAAAAGACTAATACGTCACTAGGATAATTTTTCAATACATTCATACAGAGCTCTAATGAGTTTTGAAATACATTGTGTGTTACAGTCCTATCACTGAACTACAGTTATGCAATGTGAAACAAGCATCTTCACATAGAATTTTGTTGGTGACTTGAGGAAAAATTAGCAGGAAATGACTATATGAGTTATTTCCTTACAAAACCATACTATTAGTCATCTGATTGTCATTTCTGCTCTTCCTGTGGTTGCAAAATTTTTCAATGTTTTCAAAAGATAAGGTAACTTCTGAGACTTGAACAAGCACTAGTAAGGAGTAGGTTAAAATTGACACAGTAATTTGCATGGTCAACTTAATGTAATTTTCCTGTAGCCCAGCGTGAAAGCTATTAAATTTTACGTCCTGAGCTGCTCTAGGCAAATAGTGCCTAAGAGCAATTATTCAAATACTCAACTCTGCCCCAGTGAAGCATTGCATCCAGTACCTTGGTGGTGTCCTCAAGTCCTTTTAGTACTTGGAAAGTATATCCATTCTTTTTTTTTCTTTTTTTTTTTCCTTTTGCTTTGCCTTGATTTCAAATAAATAGTTTTTGAGAACAGTAATTCTAGGAAGTTGGACCTCCGCATTGCTTACATGCTTCTGCATTGTTTTGTTTGGTTAATATTGTTTTCTGATGTATTGCTTAGGGCACAATATATTGTATCTACTTCTGATTGGTGATTAACAGGGAGAAATATCCTCAGTAATAGAGGGTGACTGTTCCAGACAGACAGGCCTAATTTATGCCATGAAATCTGAAATTCCTAGAAAGTCTTTGAAAAATCTTGTTTGGCTGCTCTAGAGCAGAGAATGCAAAGTAATGTTTCATTCCTATGTTTTTGTTTCTGCACTCCTGTGATACGCTGTACATAAGATCATGAAGTTAGGGGCCTTCATCTTCACAGCTGCTATTCTAGTCAGGAGCTTTGTTTATATGATAGGTCTGGTGAAATGGAGGAGACAAAGCAAGCAAGCAAATGATGGCCTTGATACCTGTGCATTTTCAGCTCCCCAAGACTCAGCAGGGCGAAGCAGGGCGGTTCTGTATCTCACAGCTTGAAGCTGTATGGGTATTACTGAAAACATGATACTGAAAGTCCTGCAGAGTTCTGTGATGAAATTGTTTATTTTCCTTAGTTATGGTCTTCTGTAGTCAGCCAAAGGGTGTTTTTTTTTAAAGTATATTATCATCTTTTTGAACTGTCTTCTGGTAATACAAAATTAGTGACTATTGTGTCTATAATTTTTTCCCAAATTCCTCGTCTGTTTTGGTTTCTAGGCAAACCTGATAAAAATGAGTGTTTTCCTAACTGATTGCCTTCTCATGTTTTGTCTTGCCAGACCTGGGTCTTATATTCAACTGATACAAATTTATATAGTTATTTTGGCGTACTTTGGCTATCTGCTTTTAAGGAGCTTCCTTTGCTTATGATCCAGGTTCTCTTCTTTATTTCTAGTAATGAACAATAATAAGAGGTCATAATGAGTCATCCTAAAATGCCCATTTGTGCTGATGCAATTGATGTTCAAGATGTTGGTATCTCTGACCAACACTAAGGAAAACAAGGACAGTGAAGCATGCTGTTGTAATGCTTACTATTATATATATTTCTGAAGTCAGGCCTTGGGTGAGTTGAAAGTCTAGCTGTAGGAACTATAACAGGCAATGTATTCGTAACTTTATTCATAAATCATCTACCTCTCCCTCAATTAATTGGTATTCTAGGTGAATAGCTGCCCAGTCCAACATGTGTAAAACTAAAACAAGTTGCTGCTAATGCTTGTACCTTTAGAAGTAGTAGGTGTACCATGGTTTGAAAAAAGTCAAGATATAGTTGATTTCAAGAGAGGCTTTACCCCCACTAAAGATCTCAAGTGTGACACATATTTCTAAGCTATTTAAATGAGCTCATGAAAAATATGTTGCCTTTGCCTAAGTTCACTTTGCCTAAGTCACTGCAAAGCATTTGATATATTACATCTTAAGGAACACTGAGCACTAAAGAGGCAAATACTGCAATCTCCACTTTTTTAATTGGGTTTCAGTTGCTCTTATGAACACAGGCACAGACAAGAACAAACACTGGCAGAAACGAAGCAGAAGCAAAGGTTTTAACTCTCTCCTGACTGTTTCTCTCTTTTAACTGAAATATTCTTTAAAGCTGAAGTCCCACAAAGGCAGGGAAGAGCATGTGGAATGCATGATGCAGTAGCAGCTTTGCTCGCAGGGATTGTAAGTGGCAAAGGGCATGTCCCTCACTCCCTCTAAAACAAATATGCTCAAACAAAGAAGCGAAAGCTGAAAATTCATCCAGGCACAAGATGACAGCTCATGAATGATTACTTTCTGTGGGAGGAATAACCCGGATTTGTTGGGGATCTTAGTTGGGAAAATGGTAACCTACAGATGTTATGTAGAGTCTGTATATATAAAGGGTGAGTGTCACGAGGATGGAGCCAGGCTCTTCTCGGTGACAAACAATGATAAGACAAGGGGTAACGGACACAAGCTGGAACACAGGAGGTTCCACTTAAATTTGAGAAGAAACTTCTTCTCAGTGAGGGTAACAGAGCACTGGAACAGGCTGCCCAGAGAGGTTGTGGAGTCTCCTTCTCTGGAGATGTTCAAAACCCGCCTGGATGCCTTCCTGTGTAACCTCATCTAGGTGTTCCTGCTCCGGCAGGGGGATTGGACTAGATGATCTTTTGAGGTCCCTTCCAATTCCTAACATTCTGTGATTCTTTGACAGAAATTAAACAAAAAATGCCCATGTTGAGTTTGGTGAGCATTCTAGATTTAGGGATGAACTCTGCTTACCTCACTCTTTCTGTTTTGTAGCGTACGGTGCTTTGCTGCTTCATTCCTTCATACTTCTGTGTCTTTTTCTCCTTCATTTTCCTTGCCTGACACAGTTTCTTGGGTGCATAATATTTATTTCTTTCCTCAGAGTCCTTGTCAGTTTTAAATAACAAAATATTTTTTCTCTGCTGAAGAGGCAAATACCAGAACTTACCTTTTTCTCTTTTTATATTCTTTAGCTTGTTGCAGCACTACAATCCTATATGTAGCACCTTAAAAAAAACCCAACAAAACCACAAAACAAAACAGGAATGTGCTACAAAAGAGCTTGGAGGAGACAGGATTTTTTTTTTT